>NW_025538984.1:0-15472 GCF_020615455.1 Coregonus clupeaformis | reverse complement strand
CATTGAAGGATGAAACGTGGCTGGGTCTTTCACATACATTGATCCCAAACACACCGCCCGGCAACGGAGTTGTTATGATTTAACTGGATACCCATGCAACAGCTACACCAAGCCAGGAAGTTTTAACAGGTTTATTATAATGTTCAATAGTCCAGGTTTCCAATAAATGGGGAAGAGCAAGTCCAGGTTACAGGGAGGTACAGGTCAGGTCAGGGTCAGGTGTGATACCTCAATTCCTAGTGTCCGTTTGAGTCCAAGGGAGTCCCGATAGTGGAGAGCAGGATGGTGGTAGCAGGGTGAAGCGGAGGCCTGAGTCAGTTCCAAATATCTCTGGCTCAGGAGAAAAAGTAATAACAGTCCAAAAATCACAAGACAAAACAGACAGGTTGATCGCATTCTACATGGTTGTCTTGACTATGATCCTGACGATGAGTGGAAAGTTTGACCGGGTCTTAAAGGCTGAGGTGATTATGGTGAATGAGCTGCAGCTGGAACCCTGACTCCCGCACACCAGACTTCACTCCTGCGCAATCAAGGACAGACAGAGGGAGGGGGAGAGCAGAGAGAGAGCTACCTAGCAGCAGTAGGCCTAACAGTACCCCCCCTCTACGGACGCCACCTGGCGCCGACAGGGTTTATCAGGATGTAACCTATGAAACTCACGAACCAGAGCAGGATCCACAATGAAGCTCCTGGGCACCCAGGAACGTTCCTCAGGGCCATAACCCTCCCAATCCACCAGGTACTGGAAACCCGACCGCGCACGGCAACATCCAGAAGTCGCCGGACAGTGTAGACCGGACCCCCACCCACCGATCTTGGGCGGAGGAGGGGACGAGAGGGCGGGCACAAAGGGCTAACCGACACAGGCTTAATCTGGGAAACATGAAGGTGGAATGAACCCGTAGGGAGGCAGGTTGCTGTAGCAACCCGCGCAAGGGGGTTAACAGACAGTATCTTGAACGGTCCTATAAAACAGGCGCCATCTTCTTCGACTCCACCTTCAATGGAAGGTCCCGTGACTTCAGCCATACCTCTTGACCAGGAGAGTAACCGGGAGCCTGGGACCGGTGACTCGTTGGCTTGCCTCTGCATGTACGCGAAGCTCGGGACAGAGCTACCCTGGCCTTCCTCCAGACCTTGCAGCAGCGGCGCATGTGGGACTGCACCGGGGTGCACCGCAAGTTCCCTCTCTTGGGAAGGGAACAGGGGGAGGTTGATAACTCAGAGCACACAGAAAAGGAGACAAACCAGAGGAAGCGTTAGTCAAGGTGTTATGAGCATTATTCCACCCAGGGGAGCATGGAGCTCCATGACCCAGGGTTAGACCCAGTGACACAGCGAAGTGCGGTCTCCATCTCCTGGTTCGCTCTCTCGGCTTGCCCGTTGGTCTGGGGGTGATATCCAGAGGACAGGCTGGATGTAATGCCCAAAGCTTTACAGAAAGCTTTCCCACACCTGGGGAGACAAACTGGGGACCCCTGTCAGAGACAATATCCGTGGGTAGACCATGAGAGCGGAACACATGTTCAACCAAAATATCAGCCGTCTCTCTGGCAGTGGGCAGTTTAGGTAGGGCCAAAAAATGAGCTGAACTTAGAAAAACGATCAATCACCGTAAGAATGACAGTCTTACCAGATGAGGGGGGAAGTCCAGTGACAAAATCCATAGCGATATGCGACCAGGGCCGGCTGGGTATAGGTAGAGGTCGTAGATGACCAGCGCTGGCCTGGGTGGAGTTTTTACTTCCGTGCACATACCGTACAAGCAGCAATGAAGGCTCGAGTGTCCGCCTCCATCGTGGCCCACCAGAACTTCCATCGCACAAAGTCAAGGGTCCGCGAAACTCCAGGGTGACAGGTAAGGGGAGACGAGTGAGCCCACAGAAGTACCTGGGAGCGAGCAGACTCAGGGACAAACATCCGGTTAGGGAGGACCCCTCCCAGGGTCAGCTTGATGATGTTGAGCCTGTCTAACAATCCCCTCGATGTCACATGTGATGACTGCAATACTGCAGGTAGGAGGCAAAATGGGTTCCGGGTTACTACCAGTATCAACAGCCGAATGAACACGAGACAGGGCGTCAGGCTTGACGTTGCGTGACCCAGGACGGTAAGACAGAGAAAAATTGAATCTCCCAAAAAATAGTGCCCACCTGGCTTGACGGGGGTTGAGCTGCTTCGCTGACTGGAGGTAAGCCAGATTCTTATGATCCGTCCAAACGATGAAGGGTTGTTCCGCCTCCAACCAATGTCGCCACTCCTCGAGAGCCAGCTTAACGGCGAGCAGTTCACGATTTCCAACATCATAATTCCTCTCTGCCTGAGAAAGTTTCCTTAGAGAAAAGCACAGGGATGCAGTTTGTTATCTTCAGGAGAACGTTGTGACAACACTGCACCTACCCCAGTGTCGGATGCATCCACCTCCACGACAAACTGGCGGTCGGGTCCGGCTGCATCAGAATGGGAGCCGAGGCGAAGCGATGTTTCAGTTCTTCGAACGCTGATTCGGCCCCTTCATTCCAAGCGAACGGTCGTGAGATGGAGGTGAGAGCGGTGAGTGGCGCCGCAATGCGCTGTAGTCCTTGATGAACCTCCTATAGAAGTTCGCAAACCCCAGGAATCGTTGAAGTTGTTTGCGGGTAGAGGGAGCTGGCCAGTCCGTGACAGCAGAGATCTTAGCTGGGTCCATCCGCAGCTCCCCTGAGCTATGATGTAACCCAAAAGAGGTCTCAGACACATGAAATTCACATTTCTCCATCTTCACAAACAGTTTGTTCTCCAACAACCTTTGCACACCTGGCGCACATGCAGTTCATGTTCCTGGGAGGACTCTGAGAAAATCAAGATATCATCCAGATAGACAAAAACAAACCGATTCAACATGTCCCGAAGGACATCATTGACTAGTGCCTGAAAAACAGCAGGGGCATTAGACAACCCAAAAGGCATAACCCGATACTCAAAATGTCCCAAGGGTGTGTTGAAGGCAGTCTTCCATTCATCACCCTTACGAATGCGCACCAGGTGATACGCATTTCGTAGATCCAGTTTCCGTAAAGATGGTAGCACCATGAAGGAGGGAAAAGCAGAATTAATCAAAGGCAGAGAATACTTGTTCTTAATGGTGATGTTGTTAAGTCCACGGTAATCAATACAGGGTCTGAGGGTCTTATCCTTCTTAGCAACAAAAAAGAATCCCGCTCCTACAGGTGACGAGGAAGGACGCATAATACCTGCCGCCAAGGAGTCCCGAATGTAGTTCTCCATAGCCTCCGTCTCCGGCCGGGAGAGTTGTACAGGCGACTGCTGGGGAGCGGGGCTCCTGGCTGGAGGTCAATGGCGCAGTCGTAAGGCCGGTGAGGAGGAAGAGAAGTAGCTCTGTGTTTGCAGAAAACGGATGCCAGGTCATGATACACGTCAGGAACAGCAGAAAGATCCATGGACTCCAGTGGAGGTTGAGGCACAGTACTGGCAGGAGTCTGAGCAGAACACAAACAATTCACATGACAAAATGTGCTCCATGAAACAATGCTACCTGTCACCCAATCAATGTGTGGATTGTGTTTTATGAGCCAGGGGGATACCAAGGACCAGGGGAGTCTGTGGGCAGTCGATAATATGGAATTGAATGTTCTCCTGATGATTTCCCGACACTCTAAGACAAACAGGAACAGTCTGATGGGTAATGCGGGTCAACAATTGTCCATTTAGACCCTTAGCCTGCAGCGGACAGTCCATAGGAACAGTCTCCAAATCCATTTGTTGAGCCCACTCTCTATCCAAAAGCTTTACGTCGGCACCAGAGTCAATCAGCGCACTAACAGAGAAATTCTGGGACTGCCACTGGAGGGATGCCTGGAGCAGAATGCGGGGAGAAGAGGAAGAATCCGCTGCTCGGCTCACCAGAACTTCTCCCATAAATGATGAGCCGGCCCTTTTCCCCGG
The DNA here is from genome assembly GCF_020615455.1 of Coregonus clupeaformis. Classification (NCBI taxonomy): domain Eukaryota; kingdom Metazoa; phylum Chordata; class Actinopteri; order Salmoniformes; family Salmonidae; genus Coregonus; species Coregonus clupeaformis. The sequence continues at coordinate 11,524 of NW_025538984.1, read as the reverse complement.
ACGAACTGGGCAGGAAGGAACGAAATGACCAGCTTCTCCACAATACAGGCAGACCCGAGCCTGAATACGACGTGCACGCTCCTCTGAGGACAACCGTGCCCGACCCACCTCCATGGCTTCGGGTTCAGTGCTCCTCGTGATCGACTCGGGAAGACACGGCTCTCTCCGTAGGGACGATGCAGGGAGGAGTTTGTTGATGACAGACAGGTTGCTTGGAACTAACACTCCTCTCCCGGCGGCGCTCCCGAATCCGATTATCCAACCTGATAGTGAGTGAAATAAGATTATCCAGCGTAGGCGATTCATCATATGACACCAATTCATCTTTTTAAAGTCTCAGACAAAGCATTGATGAACACTCCTTGTAATGCCTCGTCATTCCAACCACTCACTGCTGCTAAAGTCCGAAACTCCACTGCCATCTCCGCCACACTACAGGCCCCCTGCCGAAGAGAAAACAACTTTCGCAGCCTCCTTGCCTCGTACGGGGGTGGTCAAAAACCTTCCTCATCTCCGTGGTGAAGGCCACGTAAGCGTTGCAAATGTCCACTGACTCTCCCAGACCGCGGATCCCCAGGCACGAGCGGAACCGCTAGTAGAGTTGATAAGGTAGGCAATACGGGCTCTTTCTGAGGCGTAGGTGAGGGGCTGTTGTTCAAACACTAACCGAGCATTGAGTCAAAAAATCGCCACAGGTTCCCATGTTCCCGTCATAGCGCTCTGGAGCAGGAACAAAAGGCTCTCTGATCTGGGCTGAAGGGGTAGTAGGGGCAGACACTTGATTGGTGAGTAATTGAACCTGATTAAGCAGCACCTGACTGTCCTCAGCAATCGTCTTAAACAGGGTATCATGTTGGCCAAGTAGAATGCCCTGATTGGCTATGGCAGTCCAAATTTGAGTGCACTCTGGGGTGGTATCCGAGCTACTGTCTGCTGGGTTCATGTTGGTCAGATCATACTGTTATGATTTAACTGGATAGAACCCAAATGCAGACAAGTACACCAAGCCAGAGAAGTTTTAACAGGTTTATTATAATGTTCAATAGTCCAGGTTTCCCAATAAATGGGGAAGAGCAAGTCCAGGTTACAGGGAGGGTACAGATCCAGGTCAGGGCAGGTGTGGTACCGTAATGTCCTAGTGTCCGTGGTGAGTCCAAAGGAGAGGCCCGATAGTGGAGAGCAGGATGGTGGTGGCAGGAGTGAAGCGGAGGCAGGAGTCAGGTTCCAAATATCTGTGGCACAGGAGAAAAAGTAAATAAACAGTCCAAAAAACACAAGAACGAAAACAGACAGGTTGAGTCGGCAGCGAGACTAACATGGTTGTCTTGACTATGATCTGACGATGAGTGGAAAGTTTGACCGGGTCTTAAAGGCTGAGGTGATTATGGTGAATGAGCTGCAGCTGGAACCCTGACTCCCGCACACCAGACTTCACTCCTGCAATCAAGGACAGACAGAGGGGAGGGGGAGAGCAGAGAGAGAGCTACCTAGCAGCAGTAGGCCTAACAGGAGTGGCTTCATAAGAAGCATTTCAAGGTCCTGGAGTGGCCTAGCCAGTCTCCAGATCTCAACCCCATAGAAAATCTTTGGAGGGAGTTGAAAGTCTGTGTTGCCCAGCGACTGCCCCAAAACATCACTGCTCAAGAGGAGATCTGCATGGAGGAAATGGGCCAAAATACTAGCAACAGTGTTTGAAAACCTTGTGAAGACTTACAGAAAACGTTTGACCTGTGTCATTGCCAACAAAGGGTATGTAACAAAGTATTGAGAAACTTTTGTTATTGACCAAATACTTATTTTCCACCATAATTTGCAAATAATTTGTCTGTCATAGTTGACGTGTACCTATGATGAAAATTACAGGCCCTCTCTATCTTTTTAAGTGGGAGAACTTGCACAATTGGTGGCTGATTAAATAATGTTTTTTCCCCACTGTATGTATATATATATACAGTGGGGAGAACAAGTATTTGTCACGCCCTGGCTCTGGGGACTCTTATATGTTGAGCCAGGGTGTTAGTTTCTATGTTTAGTGTTCTATGTTCATGTTCTAGTTCATGTGTTTCTATGTTGGCCGGTGTGGTTCCCAATCAGAGACAACAAGCCACAGCTGCCTCTGATTGGGAACCTCCCCGGCCAACATAGAAACACATGAACTAGAACATACTTAGGCAGCCTGTTTTGCGCTTGTCATTTGTGGGATCTTGTTCCGGAGAGGTTTGTGTTTGTTACCCTTAGGACTTCAAGTATTGTTTTGTTGTTTTGTTGTTCATGTTTAAAGAACTCATTAAAAGATGTACACATATCACGCTGCGCCTTGGTCTGCTTCTTACGACGATCGTGACAGAAGATCCCACCAAATAAGGACCAAGCAGCGTGTCCAGGAGCAAACGCCGGAGGTAACGCTAGTGGATGTCCTCCTCGGTTGGGGGAAGATCACCGAGGAGGAGGCCGTCCGCTACCGGAGGGCGATGAGGGAGGATGTCCAGGCAGGAGAGGAGAAGCGGCGCCAACCGGGCCGTCGTCGGAGAGGCGAGAGGCAACCCCAATAATTTTTTTGGGGGGCACACGGCATGGACGGCGGGGCTGCTGGAGGCAGCTACAGGGGCGAGTTTGTGGACTAGGAGAGGAGGTCACCAGGTTACGGGGGCCATTGGTCAGGAGGGAGAAGGAGAGTGTGGAGGCACGGCGAGAGGAACTGAGTAGGCAGCAGAGGGAGCGGAGGTTTATGAGGAAACCCAGTCCCGCTCCTCGCACCAAGCAAGTGGTGTGTGTCACCAGTCCGGTCCGGCCCGTTCCTGATTCCCGCACAAGGCCAGTGGTGTGTGTTCCCAGTACGGTCAGGCCCGTTCCTGCTCCCCGCACTAAGTTAGTGGTGCGTGTTCCCAGTCCGGCCCGACCCGTTCCTGCTCCCCGCACTAAGTTAGTGCTACGTGTTCCCAGTACGGCCCAACCCGTTCCTGCTCCCCGCACTAAGTTAGTGGTGCGTGTTCCCAGTCCGGCCCGACCCGTTCCTGCTCCCCGCACTAAGTTAGTGGTGCGTGTTCCCAGTCCGGCCCAACCCGTTCCTGCTCCCCGCACTAAGTTAGTGGTGCGTGTTCCCAGTCCAGCCCGACCCGTTCCTGCCCCTCGCACCAAGCCAGTGGTGCGCGTCGCCAGCCCGGCCCGGCCTGTTCCTGCCCCTCGCACCAAGCCAGTGGTGCGCGTCGCCAGCCCGGCCCGGCCTGTTCCTGCCCTCGCAGCAAGCCTGTGGTGCGCGTCGCCAGCCCGGCCCAGTCTGTTCCTGCCCCTCGCACCAAGCCTGTGGTGCGCGTCGCCAGCCCGGCCCGTCCTGCCCCTCGCACCAAGCCTGTGGTGCGCGTCGCCAGCCCGGTCCGGCCTGTTCCTGCCCCTCGCACCAAGCCTGTGGTGCGCGTCGCCAGCCCGGCCCGGCCTGTTCCTGCTCCCCACACCAAGCCTGTGGTACACCATCCCAACCATGAAGCATGGAGGTGGAAACATCATTCTTTGGGGATGCTTTTCTGCAAAGGGAACAGGCGACTGCACCGTATTGAGGGGAGGATGGATGGGGCCATGTATCATGAGATCTTGGCAACAACCTTCTTCCCTCAGTAAGAGCATTGAAGATGGGTCGTTGCTGGGTCTTCCAGCATGACAACGACCCGAAACAGACAGCCAGGGCAACTAAGGAGTGGCTCCGTAGAAGCATCTCTAAGGTCCTGGAGTGGCCTAGCCAGTCTCCAGACCTGAACCCAATAGAAAATCTTTGGAGGGAGCTGAAAGTCCGTGTTGCCCAGCGACAGCCCCGAAAACCTGAAGGATCTGGAGAAGGTCTGTATGGAGGAGTGGGCCAAAATCCCTGCTGCAGTGTGTGTCAAACCTGGTCAAAACCTACAGGAAACGTATGATCTCTGTAATTGCAAACAAAGGTTTCTGTACCAAATATTAAGTTCTGCTTTTCTGATGTATCAAATACTTATGTCATGCAATATAATGCAAATGAATTACTTAAAAATCATACAATGTAATTTTCTGGATTTTTGTTTTAGATTCTGTCTCTCACAGTTGAAGTGTACCTATGATAAAAATTACAGACCTCTACATGCTTTGTAAGTAGGAAAACCTGCAAATTCGGCAGTGTATCAAATACTTGTTCTCCCCACTGTATATATATATATATATATATATATATATATATATATATATATATATATATATTTTATATATATATATTATATATATTATTATATATATATTTGCCTGTTTTGCATGTTATTTTGGCATTAATACGTGTAACATATAAGTTTTCAAAAATGTAAAAAAAAATCATTTAGTTAATAAAGCCGCATACAAACATGGTCTCTTTTTTGCTTTCTTGAGGCAGCGCTCCAAAATGCAGGTGTTTCAGCCTAGCTCATTGCTTTCTGTGGTGGTGGTGGGGCAGCCAGCAGAAAATACAGAGCGCAGGGTTGGTAATGTTCTCTAGTTGTGCCGTGATTGTCTCAGTGTTCTGTCACTCATGTGGACACTATGTCATCACACAATCTACAGTGAGAGCTTGAAAATTCAAGCCCTTTGGGTGCTTCCACAGATTTACATTAGAAGTGCCCATCCAAGAAGTCTCAAGGTCATTGGCCACAGATAAAATGATGACAAATCAGGTTATATCTACCGTATCTGTTATTGGATTGTTCATGTCAACATCATACTTCCAAAATCTTAGCTAGCAAGCTAGACAAGCAGTCATCATAATGGATCAAGTCGACAATCTACTGACAAATCCTTTTCAATCCTTGTCATGTGAAGAGAAATTATATATAAAACATATCGGTGCTCATGGGCCATTGGACATAAATATTACACAACAAGTTGGAAATCGCAAATTCAACAATGAGTGGCTTGGAAGGAAAGGAAAGTGCAAGCTTTGCAAAAAAATCACTCGCCTGCAATTCAGTGGAGAGGGTGTGTGGTCCAAGTCTGGGTTTAAGGGTCTCTTTTCCAAGCTTAAAAGGATAAACATTCACATGCAACAGTAGCCCATATACCTCACCCTATTAATTTGGTCCCTTTCCCCCTCATAACTTAGCCTACTGATCTGACTTGGTGGTGCACATGTAGCCTATGGCCTGTTTTAGAGAAATGTCATCATCGAACATTGTAAGAGCTTTCATTGTCTGCTTAAATGCCCCCTTTATTTATCCTACGGTTCTAACTTGGTGTACAGGGAGATAACTGTAAGATCGGCCCATGTTCTGAATTCTGTCGCTTTACATTCAAAAGTGCTTAACAAGTAGTTATATTTAATACGTCCGTCTTAGCTCGCTCATTAATGTCTTAATCGGAATTACGGATTGCCGCTCATCGTTCCCTTATGCCATAGTTTGTACATCTCAATTGTCTGTAGAAACCACATTTGTTTAAGCAAGTCAGCCATATCAGCTATGTTTTTTTTTTAAAGGCAGTAAATTAGGCTGAATGAACTGTTTCGATGCCAGGCAAGGCTCCGTTGATAGCAATGTGTAGCGGTGGTAAGGATTCACTCCATGGTGCTGAAAAGAAAGCTCTGCTGTTGGGACAGCTTTATGCAGGCCCTAACAGCTTGTGGGCACCGTTTGTCACCGTTATAGTGCAATTAATGTATTCTTTAGTGTTGTGTAGTGGCTTTGCTGGCACGCATCTAAAGAATGTTTGGGGAGTTTGCCCCACCAAGATTTACATGCTAAAATCTCCACTGATAAATACATAGTTATTGTATACATTACATATATAGAGCGTTTGAGAATGTGGGCTGAGCAGACAACAGAGAACTCACAAAAAAAGAAAGTAAAGTACTTCTTTGTACTTTGAGGCGCTATGCCTTTTTGGGGCTTTTAAGCTCCAGCTCCTCTCCTAATGTACCAAAAGTCTGTGGATTATGTCACTGTACATACATTTGAGGAAGACTGCCACTTAAGTGCTGTGGTCAGTTTGTATTACCTTGTATTAAATTAAGGTATAGTGGCTGGAGGGGGTCTACTTGGGGAAAGTGGGTCCAACAAGAGACTGAAGTGAGATGAGTGGCCCCACACATACTTCAGAGAAGTGTCTGATGCCCTCTCAGTCACCCCGTACCAATCCCTCGGATAGAGTCCCTCTCCACTCTCACCAATAACCACTATTGAATCTGTTTTTTTTTTTTTTTTTTTGCTCCTGAACTCCTTCTACTCTCAACCTCTCCGATCATTTTCATGATGTCCATCCGGTTTGCTTCTATATGCCATATCTTTCTAACTGTGCTCCTTCACAAAAGCTCCCAACCTACAATCCATACACTTATTATGGACACAGCGTGCCTACATTATTAGTTATCTTGTTATTGTTTGTTGTTATTAGTTATTAGTCCCATCCTTCAACTCCATTCAATACCTCCCATCTATCTCTTAACACCATCCATATAGGATTTATATTTGCCATATATATTTCAACCGTACTGTGATGTTTTACAAAAGTTCTGAACCTTTCTATTCTCATTGCTTCTACAGAACATTTTTGCTAAAAGTATTATTATATTATTGATCGATTGACTATGACTTTTCAGATCACCCAGTAATGCTATCTGCAAGGTTAGCTCCAGGTAAATATTGCAATCCTTTAGCCATTCCTGGACCTGTGTCCAAAAACAAGCTACAAATGGACAGAACCAAAACAAATGATCTAATGATTCTGTCTCTTCACAGAAAAATCTGCAGAGCTGGGAAGATTGTATCCCCCATATAAATAACATTCTATTGGTAGCAAGAATTTTATATAATAATTTAAATTGAAAGATTCACATTTTTGAATCCGGTGTCGTTTTGCGTGTCAGTTCATAAACACTATGCCATGGGATCGGTAAGTCAAAAATCTCTTACCAACTATTTTGCAATCTATATGGGACGGCTGTCAATCCTTTGGTCCTTAAGTGAAACTGATATACTTTTTTTATTTATCACAGTTTTCCTTAACCAATTATGTTCTTTAATGCAAGGCAGACACACAAGTTCCTTACTTTCTCCCCCTTCCACATTCCTCTTCCACTTTTGCGGTAAGGCTGCAATTATTTGGTTGTAATTTTGGGTAGAGCAGACATTTCCATATGTGTTTGTTAGCGGCATGTGCGACATAACTCCACCAGTCCTACGGATGATATCATTTACGAAGATTATACCTTTTTTAAACATTCTGTCAAAAAATAAAGGTTTTTTGTCAATTAGTATATTTGAATTTAACCACAATATTTGTTGCATTATTTGTTCTATCATTTCTGGAGGATTAAATTGAAATTGCAACCAACTTTCTATGGCTTGTTTTAGAAATAGTGATATTTGGGAGATGATTTCCTTTTCAAATAACTGAAAATGAGTTGTTGTAATCTGAATAAAGGGAAAAAGACCTTTCTTGAACATTTGGTGAGACAATCTTACTAATTGGCTTGAGAACCAGTTCGGATTTAAATATAACTTTTGTATGACTGAAGCTTTTAGTGATAGGTCTAATGCTTTAATATTTAATAATTTCTGTCCTCCGAATTCATATTCATTATATAAATAGGCCCTTTTAATTTTGTCTGGCTTGCCGTTCCAAATAAAATTGAATATTTTTTCTCATATAATTAAAAAAACTGTTCGCTAGGCGTAGGCAAGACCATAAGCAAATAGGTAAACTGGGATAATACTAAAGAGTTAATTAGGGTGATTTTTCCACAAATTGACAGGTATTTTCCTTTCCATGGTAGTAAGATATTATCTATTTTTGCTAACTTTCTCTTAAAATGTATTGAAGTGAGATCATTTATTTCCTTTGGGATATGTATTCCGAGTATATCCACATCACCATCAGACCATTTTATAGGTAAACTACATGGTAATGTAAAAATTGTATTTTTTTGTGATCCAATACGTAATATAGTACATTTGTCATAATTTGGTTGTAATCCAGAGAGGTTAGAAAATGTATCTAGATCCTCTATGAGGCTGTGGAGGGATTCTAGTTGTGGATTTAAAAGAAAACATGAATCATCAGCATACAATGACACCTTTGTTTTTAAGCCCTGGATTTCTAATCCTCTGATATTATTATTGGATCTGATTTCAATAGCTAACATCTCGATGGCCAAAATACATAGATTGGAGTGGACAGCCTTGTTTCACTCCTCTTGACAGTCTAAAACTTTCTGAGAAATAGCCATTATTTACTATTTTACACCTAGGGTTACTATACATGATTTTGACCCATTTTATAAGAGATTCTCCAAAATTGAAATGCTCCAGGCATTTATATATAAACCCCAGTCGTACTTTATTAAATGTATTTTTCGAAGTCTGCTATGAATAGCAGGCCTGGTTTCCCATATTTTCCATAGTGTTCTATTGTTTCCAATACTTGCCTTATATTATCTCCAATGTATCTTCCATGTAAAAACCTGTCTGATTAGAATGAATAATATCCTACAATACCTTTTTATTTCTATGAGCTATACATTTTGCTAGAATTTTAGCATCACAACATTGAAGTGTAAGGGGCATCCAATTTTTTAAATGGACTGGATCTTTATATTTTCCACTTGTGTCCTGTTTCAGTAATAATGAGATCAGACCTTCTTCTTGAGTGTCAGATAATCTACCGTTTACACAGGAGTGGTTAAAACATGCTAATAACGGTCCTCTTAGTATATCAAAAAAGGTTTGGTATACCTCGACTGGTATGCCATCCAACCCTGGAGTTTTCCCAGACTTAAAGTCTTTAATTGCATCCAGAAGTTCCTCCTCTGTAATTTCACTTTCACATGAGTCTTTCTGTATGGCTGTTAATTTGACATTATCAATAGAAAAAAAAACTCTACAATTAGCTTCAGTTAGAGGAGATGTGTCACAAACGAGACTCTCGCTGTTCCTCCTGCTCACCACCAGAGGGAACCCTCTCCTGAGTATTAAACCCCTGAACTTCATTTCCCACATACCTGGCTCTGATTACCGTTGCACCTGACTCCCATCAGTAGACTATTTAGGTGCTCTCTAACTCTCTCTCTTTGCGAAGTCTTGTTAGCCCTGGTGATCATTTCTGAGTGTTTTCGCCTGTGTCTGTCTACCCGTGGATTTACTCTGGACTGTTTTTCCCTCCTTGATTCTTTGCTGTCTGCCTTGGACTATATTCTTTACTGGACTGATTGTTATTGTCAAGATTGTAATAAAACTGCAAATGGATCCTCACTCTCCTGGAGCGTCATTACAGAAGACTTCGCCAACACACGATCCAGCAGCTCTGGTTCAGATGTCCACGGAGATCTCCACTCAAGCTAACCAACTCGCCATTCATCAACAGCAGCTAACCCATTTAACTACAGTAACAGAGGAACTCGTCAGGACGCTACAGAGGTTGCCGGTGTCGCTAACGAACCCAGCCCCTCCTCAACCGAACGCGAGTGTGGGCGCTTCTCCACCACCGTCACTCACAGTTAACCCACGTCTGGCTCTCCCTGATAAATTCGACGGCAACCCCAACTAAAAGTAAGGGATTTCTACTGCAATGTTCATTATTCATTGATCAACAACCAGCGATGTATGTCACCGATGCCAGCAAGATTTCCTTGGTATGCTCCTCCTCACTGACAAGGCGTTAGAGTGGGTGACGGCGGTTTGGAGAGAGGATGGCACTGCTTTCCCATCGTTTGGTACCTTTCTTCAACGCTTCCGGGAAATATTTGAACACCCGGAGGGGAGGTATGAGAGCTGATGACCGACTACTGGCGTTGAGCCAGGGCAGGAATACCGCAGCAGAATATGCTTTGACATTTCGCACTCTAGCAGCTCAAACCGACTGGGTGGAGAGCACACTTAAACTGCTCTTTCGCAAGGGACTCAGCTTGGAGTTGCAATCCGAACTGGCCTGCCGAGATGAAGGGAGATCGCTGAATCAATTCATCGAACTAACCATTCAGATTGACAATCTGATTCGTTCACGTCGTCCACTCAGAACGGTACCCACCAGCACACAATACCCGGTCACTCTGTCTCCAACTGAACCCATGCAGCTCGGATATACTCACCTGACTCCGGAAGAATGGGAACACCACAATACTCACTGTCATAGATCGCTTCTCCAAGGCCTGCCGGTTGATTCCACTTCCCAAATTGCCTACTGCATTGGAAACAGCCGAACTCATGTGCAACCTTGTGTTTCGCTTCTATGGCCTGCCTGAGGACATCGTGTCGGATCGGGGGCCCCTAATTCACATCCAGAGTATGGTCAGCATTCTTCCAACAACTCAACATCAACATTAGCCTCACGTCAGGATATCACCCACAATCTAATGGTCAGACAGAACGCCTCAATCAGGAAGTCACCCGGTTTCTCAGAGCCTACTGTCATCAGAACCAAGCAGACTGGAGTCGATTCCTCATGTGGGCGGAGTATGCACAGAACTCACTCCAGAAACCCTCCACCGGTCTAACTCCATTCCAATGTGTAATGGGCTTCAACCTCCCCTATTTCCATGGTCAGGGGAACCCACCGAGGTACCCTCTGTCAACGACTGGCTCCAGAGAAGCGAGGACATCTGGAGTCAGGCTCACACCCACCTGCTACGTGCTGTCAGGAGACAGAAGTTGCAGGCCAATCGTCACCGTCGCCCCAATCCCGAATATACTCCAGGTCAATGGGTCTGGCTATCCACTCGAGACCTACGCCTCAGACTTCCTTGCAAGAAACTCAGTCCCAGGTATGTAGGTCCCTTCCAAATTGTTAAACAGATTACACCAGTTTCCTTCCGTTTGGCATTACCCTCTAATTATCGTATCTCTCCCACTTTTCATGTATCACTTCTCAAACCCGCTGGTGGTCCGAGAGCGGAGGAGGAGGAGCAGACCAGTGATCAGGGCCCCCACCCATCTTGGTGGACGGCGAGGAGGCATATCAGGTTCGAGATCTACTCGATTCCAGACGCCGGGGCAGGCTCCTCCAATATCTGGTGGATTGGGAGGGGTACGGACCGGAAGAGCGATCCTGGGTTAATACAGAGGACATACTCGACCCCCGCACTCATGACTGAGTTCCATAGGACGCACCCGGAGAAACCGGCCCCCCGACCTCGAGGAAGACCCCCGGGCGTCGTTTCGCCTTCGCGTCAGGGAGCCGCTCGCAGGGGGGCTCTGTCACAAACGAGACTCTCGCTGTTCCTCCTGCTCACCACCAGAGGGAACCCTCTCCTGAGTATTAAACCCTGAACTTCATTTCCCACATACCTGGCTCTGATTACCGTTGCACCTGACTCCCATCAGTAGACTATTTAGGTGCTCTCTAACTCTCTCTCTTTGCGAAGTCTTGTTAGCCCTGGTGATCATTTCTGAGTGTTTTCGCCTGTGTCTGTCTACCCGTGGATTTACTCTGGACTGTTTTTCCCTCCTTGATTCTTTGCTGTCTGCCTTGGACTATATTCTTTACTGGACTGATTGTTATTGTCAAGATTGTAATAAAACTGCAAATGGATCCTCACTCTCCTGGAGCGTCA
>NW_025538983.1:0-15473 GCF_020615455.1 Coregonus clupeaformis | reverse complement strand
GTACTTCAAAGTATTTTTACTTAAGTATTTACACCACTGCGACTCTTTTGAGTGTTTGGACCATTATAGGTCCTTAGTGATGTGGACACTGGTCGTGACGTGACTTTCATTAATAGGGCGACTGTTATTTATCGAATCAACTAACTATGTTTAAATGTCACGATTAAATTAATCATGTAAACAATTAACTAATTAGGAATTTGAAAAGGTACCACGGATTATAAGTTGTTTAATCTAGTTACTATCTCCCTAATTAAACTCTTAGAAGATATGTTATATCGATAAATCACTTTTACATAATTACCTCTTATCAGTCTCATTCTGGAACGCTGCATGAATCCTGAACCTGCAAGAACCCTAACCTTCATTGATGAATCAGCAAACACAAATAGGCTTAATTATTTATTTACTAAACCCACGCAATAATAACACAGAATACAAAACACACACACAGGTTATTGATTACAACGCAATACAATGAAAACAGGTCCCTAGTGTGGACTGGACTAACAATAGCATGACATGCTTGGTTAGAAGGAGGGCAAAGTCAGAGTGGAAGGGAGAGACAGAGATTCAAACTAACGCTTTTGGGAAAAATACCACACGGAAATACATAGCACCCTAACAACCGCTCCATTCGGATTAGAAATGCAACACGATATGACGATGTAGCTGTCTTCGAGTATAGCTGAGTTGATGATGTAGGACTCTGGTTTGCCCACCAGAGATCCCATTCGCTTTCTAGATTTTCTGGTCGTAGTGGTGGTTAGGAATTGATACTTCAGCTGTACTTTGTAGTTCGTGAGAGCTGGATCTGTTAGAATAGATACTTCTGATGTACCAACGGTTGTCTGGGGGAGGGATTGTCCTTCCCAACTTGTGGTCTTTAGTGAAAGTTCTCTAGACGACTATAGGCATGCCAGCTGCAGACTGAGATAAGGTTAGTGTGTTGTTTTTTTCTTCACCTCGTTAGAGGTTGAGAGATTCAGAGTTCCACCATTTCAAACGTGCAGTCACCACTTACGCTTTCTGGTCTGTCTGGTCTAACCATCTTTAAGCCGTGTAGCTTCAGCTTCACGCTTCCTGGTTTGGTAGAAATTCAACCATTTGCAACATCCGGCTTATACCGTAGTCTGCTTGGTCTTTTCCTTTGGTAATGGAGTTGTAGTTTTAAACCATTTTGCCATTCTCAGCTCACGCTGTACTTCGGCAGGTCTAATGTGAATTTCTTCACGAGGGGTTTTATACTTGAGTAGAAAAGGGGAGTTTCATCATGTTTGTGCTCATCTGGGCATGGCCACTGACTGAGAACAAGTCAATATGGAAAACAATCATCTGATCTGGAGAATGCTAAAATCAGCATTTATCTTCACAAAAATTATTATTATGCTTAATCATTTGTTTTATACAACAATTAGATGCAAACCTTCTATAACTGGGAAGTGTACACCCCCAGAGATACAGTTATGTTGTTCCACCGCCTTTTAATGACATCACAACATAGTAAAGAATTTGACATGATTGTTCTTGTCCCAACACCATTTTCCACATTCTTTGGAAGTAGAGATATTGTTTCATTATCCACTTTGGGAGATAGTTGGAGTCATGGCGATGGAAGACTTCCTTTGTTCCACACAGGGAAATTCCTCTCCCAATACTGCATGGCACGTAGAGAACGCTTCTAAGGAATTTACGACACAGTCATAAAACTGGGCCCCCAGGAGAGAGGGGGTGTTCAAACCTTTGCCTAGCCGGTATCTTTGATCTCAACCCATGAGGGCAAGTCAAGACAACACCGAGGAACTAAGCTGACGACCCCACTACACCCCCTTCGATGGAATGGGGTGTGCTCAGACCTCCGTTTCTGTAGTCCACGATCAACCCTTTTGTCATTGTTGAGGGAGAGGTTGTTGTCCGTCTCTGACCTCCTCCCAACAGGCTTTCTCATCGTCGCCTGAGATCAGGCCTACCACTGTCGTGTCATCTGCAAACCAACGATGGTGTTGGAGTCAGGCGCAGCCACTGCAGTCGCGGGTGAACAGGAAGCGACAGGAGGCGACCAAGCACGCATCCCTGAAGGGCCCCTGTGTTCAGGGTCAGTGTGGCGGATGTGTTGTGGCCTACCCTCACCACCTGGGGGTGGCCCATCAGCGAACTCCAGGATCCAGTTGCAGAGGGTGGTGTTCAGTCCCAGGGTCCTTAGCTCAGTGATGAGCTTGGAGGTCACTATGGCATTCAACACTGAGCTGTAGTCGACGAACAAAGCCTCTCACGTAGGTATTCATTTTTGTCCATGGTGGGAAAGGGGCAGTGTGGAGTATAATAGAGATTGCTGCTATCTGTGGATCTGTTGGGGCGGTATGCACATTGGGAGTGGGTGTCTGGGATGATTGTGTTGATGTGAGCCATGACCAGCCTTTCAAAGCATTTTATGGCTAGAGATGTGGAGTGCTATGGGGTGATAGATATTTAGACTGGTTACCTTGGCATTCTTGGGTACAGGGACTATGGTGTTGTCTGCTTGAAACATGTAGGTATTACAGACTGGGTCAGGAAGAGGTTGGAAATGTCAGTGAAGACACTTGCTGAGCAGCTGGTTCAGCGCATGCTTCTGAGTACGTCCAGTCCTGGTAATCCGTCTGGGCCTGCAGCCTGGTAAATGTTGGAACCTGTTTAAAGTTCTTACTCACATCAGCTACGGAGAGAGTGATCAACACACAGTCATCTGGAACAGCTGGTGCTCTCATCATGGTTCAGTCTGAGCTCTTGATATGACTCTGTTCCATTCCATTACCCAGGCTGGACAAAGCTCTTTAGGGGGAGTTTTGAACATTAACACCCACGCTAAGTGTACTGGTTTTTGGAAGCATAATTCGACCTTATTTTTCATATCGAAAAAAATAAATAATAATAAGCTAAATTGATACACACCTTCATAGGGTTAGTGTTCCCACACTGCCATATTTCCATGTTAAGCAGCGCTTTGTAAAGTGGACTGCCTGTGCTTCTTACTACAGTATCTGCATCTCTGAAACACCTGTGTGTTAAACTGAAGACAGACGCCACAAATCGCGTTGTCACTGAAAATACTGCTCAGCAGCAACGATGTTAAAACCGGTTAAACCAGTAAGTTTGTATTTTGTATTTGTGAAATTATTTTGATGTGATATGAAAATAGAGGGATTTATGTTTCTAGAACTGTATCACACCGACACTCGAACACGTTTATGATGGGAGCGTTGGCTGTTTTGGCTTCCAGAGCCAACCCGCCTTTAAAACAGAACACGTAAGGTCCTTGGACCAAGCAGCAATCGCTAGGCTCCTTTAGTCCAATATTGGGGCTAGGTTTTGCTAGCCCGAAGCGAGCATAAAAAGGTGCATTTAGCCCATCTAGTAGGCTCGCATCACTGGGCAGCTCAGCCTGGGTTTCCTTTTTTAATCTGGGTGATAGTTTGCAAGCCCTGCCATCATCCGGACGCAGCATCAGAGCCGTTAGTAGAATTCAATCTTTAGTCCTGTATTGACGCTTTGCCCGCTTTGATGATTTGTCTAAGGCCATAGCGGGATTGGTTAAGCTGTCCGGGATTAGTGTGCCGCTCTTTGAAAGCTGGCAGCTCTAGCCTTTAGCTCGGAAAGCGGAGGTTGCCATGGGCTTCGGGTTGGGATGTGTACGCACGGTCACTGTGGGGGACGACGCCGCCGATGCAATTATTGATGAAGCCGGTGATGAGGTATACTCCTCAATGCCATTGGATGAATCCGGGAACATATTCCAGTCTGTACTAGCAAAAACAGTCCTGTAGAGTAAGTCGCATCATCTGACCACTTCCATATTGAGCTTGAAGCCACTGGTACTTCCTGCTTTAGTTTTTGCTTGTAAGCAGGAATCAGAAGTATAGAATTATGGTCAGATTTTCCAAATGGAGGGCAAGGGAGAGCTTTGTACGCTGCCTCTGTGTGGAGTAAAGGTGGTCTAGAGTTTTTTTTCTTCTGGTTGCACATGTGACATGCTGCTAGAAATGAGGTAAAACTGATTTAAGTTTGCCTGCATTAAAGTCTAGGAGCGCCATGGATGAGAGACATTTTCTTGTTTTCTAATGGCCTTATACAGCTCGTTGAGTGCGAGTCCTAGTGCCGAAGCGTCGGTTTAGTGGTGGTAAATAGACTGCCACACAAAAATATAGTTGAAAACCATCTTGCTAGATAGTGTGCTCACATGAGCTTATCATGAGGTACTCTACCTCAGGGCGAGCAATAACCCGAGAGACTACCTTAATATTAGACATCGCGCACCAGCTGTTATTGACAAATAGACACACACCCCTACCCCTTGTCTTACCGGAGATAGCTTATTCTTGTCCTGCCAATGTGGCTGGAAAAACCCAGCTAACTGTGAATATTATCTGTGTCGCCGCTCGGCCACGACTGGGTGAAACATAAGATAATACAGTTTTTTAATGTCCCGCGAGTAGGATAGTCTCGAACGGAGCTCATCCAAAGGTTTACTCTCCAGTGCGATTGCATGTTGGCCAATAGAATGGATGGCAGAGGTGAGGTTCCCCACCCGACCACTTCACAAGTCACCCTGCTCCCCCCTGTATTTCTTATCTTCTCATGCTAATGACTGGGATTTGGGCCTTGTCTGGGAGCAACATTATATCCTTCGCGCCAGACCCACTAAAGAAAAAATCTTTGTCCAGTTTGAGGTGAGTGCACTCGCTGTTTGATATCCAGAAGCTCTTTTCTGTCATAAGAGACGGTAGCATCAACATTATGGCACAAAATAGCACACCAATTGGTTAGGATACCAAAACGTCAGCCATCCAGTCCTGCATCATTCTAAAAAAGACAGAAGACAGAGGGGCCATACTTATGCTAATTAGCTATCTGTGTCTCAGAAACACCTGTGTGTAAACAGAAGATGAAAACGCCACAAAGGTGTTGTTATGAGACACCTGAAAGGGGGCAATATATAAATAAATAACACACAGAGATGTGGGCTTCGGCTTCAAGTCCCTTGTAATGAGGAGCTGGGATGCACCATGCAGCCCCATAGGAATTTCTAGGTATAACCAATCAAACTCACAGATCAGACATCAATAGAGCACACAGATCGTGATAATCAACATTTAGATAAATTAATAGCTTATTACTTACTGGTACACATTATGATTCTGTGTTATTATTAAGGCACTTTTAATTCTATCAAATTGTCACACAAATGAATACTGTTGGCTGTAACTGTAAAACGGATGTACGAAAGTAGTAAGTGTATATTATGGATTTGGTGAAATTATTTTGATGTGATATGGAAGAGAGCTTAATGTTTATAGAACCGTACTGCACTACGACAATCAGCTCACGTTTAGATGGAGTATTTTGTTGCTTTTGCTGCCAGAGCCACCTCGCCTCTGAACAGAACATGTAAGGTACCTTGGACTATAAGGACTAAGGTTAGGCTGCTTTAGTCCATTGTTGGGCTGGTTTCAGAGGTTTGTAAAATGATGCACCATATACAATATTTGAAATGGCCATTATTTGTCCTGGTTTGTAATGGAAGTGAAGATGCAAAACTATTCATTACAACCTTTCCAATTAACTCTGGACGTTGATTGTTGATAACTACTTTGTATCTACTTTTTTAATACATTGTACATCACGATCTCGTGAAATTACTACGGAGGCGGTGGAGGCGTGGTAGCAGAGGAGTCAGGATCCTGGTGGTGGAGAACGACGCACGACACGTTTGAACATTTAACCAGCTATTGTGTCTGGTACAGTTAATTAGTTCTGAAAGGTGAATTGTGGAAGACCACCACAACATGTTATATTCGGTATATTTTACTTTAATCGACCTACAGACAAGCTACCGCTGAGCGATATGAGGATATGGCTGCACTTCCCGAGGTCCGCGGACTTCAGACTGATGTAGGTAAATATTTAATAACTAGCCAGCCAATTAACTAACTGGCTACCTGGGTAGATAAATGCCGTTATATCCAAAACGTTTTTAGCTAAAGCGTCTTACATTTCTTTGGGTATTTATTGTCAGCTGTCAGAGCTGGACAGTCGAAATCCCACCAAACCACTATCCATTTGTATCGAAGCAACGTTAGCCAGCCAAAGCTAGCTAGGCTAGTTAGCATGAGTAACAATTGATGGTCACCCAGATAACGTCATCAGCTGTCTGTTAGCTGTCAACGCTGAATAGTAGGCCTACTGTTGATCAGTTAGCTAGCAAAACACACAATATTTTAGACAACCCATAAAAACATTAACTTCAGCGATATGTAACTAATCTCTGAAGCTGGAGAGACTGATCTCCTCATCTAACTTTAAGCATCAGCTGTCAGAGCAGTTTACCGATCACTGCACCTGTACAGCCACAGCCCATCTGTAATTACCCACCCAACTACCTCATCCTCATATTGTTATTTTTATTTTGCTCATTTGCACCCCATTATCTTTATTTGCACATCACATGTTCTGCACATCTATCATTCAGCAGCGTTAATTACTAAATTGTAATTATTTTGCACTATGGTCTATTTATTGCCTTTACTTCCATGCACAAACTTACTACACATTTGCACACACTGTGTTATAGATTTTCTATTGTGTTATTGACTGTATGTTTTGTTTTATCCCATGTGTAACTCTGTGTTGTTTTTATATCGGTTTGTTATCTTGGCCAGGTCGCAGCTGTAAATGAGAAACTTGTTCTCACCAGGCTTACCTGGTAAAAATAAAAGGTAAAATACAAATTAAAATAAAATAACCATGCAGTTTGGTAAAAAAGCTAGCCAGGCAGGTGGCTAAAACCCAGAGAGCAGTGGAAAGGAAAGGGGGGATACCTATCAGTTGTACAACTGGAATGCATTGAACTGGAAATGTGTCTTCCAGCATTTAACCCAACCCCTCTGACCCGAAGGAGTCACGCGTGAGTTATTATCTACGTCACTATTAGTGGTGGCTAAGTAGATCTTGGAATGCTTGAGATCAAATAATATCCACGTGAAAAACACCCACACATTTGACTTCCCTGTGAGTCATTTACTGTAAGTGACATTCACGAAGCTAACATCATTAACCTGATATTTACAGTGTGTAGCGTGTGTTTATATAAGCAGCTAATAATGTGATTTATGTCCTTATTAGCTTTTTTTTTTTTCTTCCAGGATGAGGCTAGAACTCTGAGAGTGAAAGTCATAGCTGGAATTGGATTGGCCAAGAAAGATATCCTTGGAGCCAGGTCAGTTTGATTTTGAGGGAAATGTGTCTTCAAATGGATAATCCACTCTATCTCTATCACTTAAATAAATTCGACAGAGAGAAGTGAACTCTCCTATTAGCGAGGATCGCTTACTGCTCCCCTCCGAACGCAGAAATCACTGCTGTGCTTCGACCCCTCACACTCCCGCCCTGTATTCCGATGCGTATCCCACCTCTGACACCAATTATAACGAACAGCGGTACAGGAGCGTAACCCGGGTTGCCAAGTGAAAATGCAAACACCTTATGCATTGCACCCATAGGTTAACCCACTTGGTGGGAATTGTAACCAGACTCATATTAGCGAGGTTTGCTTAGTATCTGAAAATTTCCTTGTGTCTCGTGTTACCAAAACACAGTGTCCTATCTTTGATACACTACTTTTTAGGAAACTCATGCTTTTGACCACATGTTATACCA
This sequence comes from Coregonus clupeaformis, assembly GCF_020615455.1. Lineage (NCBI taxonomy): Eukaryota > Metazoa > Chordata > Actinopteri > Salmoniformes > Salmonidae > Coregonus > Coregonus clupeaformis. Next base: position 7,781 of record NW_025538983.1, on the reverse strand, counting down.
TAAAATACTACATTCTGTTTCTACATGTTCCTTAGTGTGGATGGGACCCTTCCTAACTCGTGTGGACTCCTAAATCATCTATTAGAGTTCTGTGTGCTTCTTGTGTGCTGTTTTGCCCAAAAACACACCCAGGAGTTAAGAGATAAGATAAGTGTAGGTCTATTGCCCGACAATCATTTTAGGATGAAACCTTACACATCTACCCACTGGCACAACAAACAGCAAACTGATTGCCAGTTTATACTGTAAACACTTGGTAATGAGCCCGGAGTATTTGTGGAACTTTTTAATTTTTTGTCAACATTGTGGACCAGTGATAACTAACTATATGGTGGTTGAATGCTCTGTGCATTTAGAAATTCAAATGTATTCACCTGATACTTATTGAATACTATGAACCAAATCTTGAGCGCAAAAGTCTGGAGATTTGCAAAATCATCTTCAAAATGTGATGGCCCACAGACGGAAAATGGTTGCTGTGTTCCTGTTTTGCCTTACTGAATGGAAAGTTCAGCACCATAGCAGTGGGCTGGAAAGATGGCCTTGTGTTGCCCTGCTTTGAAGAAACTTGTGTACTCACTTCAAAATAAGAGAAAATATTCTTATTCAAGTATTAAGTGGCTTTATTAAGCGTACAAATTGTCAACTCTCCGTAGAGACCGTACTGTAACTGTCCTGGTGCAACCTTAGATGGCGCTGTATTATTCGTAGTTCTTGCCCTTTCATACAGTAGATGCTTCAGAATCTCAGCTCTTTTTCCCCAAATAGCCCTCCATCATTTCCCCCGTCAAGTCAACACAGTACCGAAAAAACACTATTTTTCTACACATGTCCATTGTAAAATATCAGTATTTCTTTCAGTGCAACTTATTTATGGTTCTGGATGATGACATTGGTTTGTGCTCCATATGGCCTTGGAGAAAACTGTAACATGCTATCCAGAGATGTTCCCTCGTTTGATTTTTGCACACCAAGGGGAGACAGATAGACATAGCTGAGCTTTGCCTTTTCATTTTCTATCACAGCGTATCCATATACAAGAGTGTCCCTTAATGACCCTGTCAATGGAGAAAACAAGTCTTCAGACTACAACAATTAAAAAGGTGAGTCACCACCTCTGAGTAAGTGACAGGCATTTATTTGTTTGTGTTTTAAGATCCAATATACAGTTTAAATACATTGTCATTTCCAGACATTGGAAAGTGAATGAGTAATTTTTTTTCAGCTAAGTCAAATTGTATGGTAAAAGAGCATTGTGAATGTGTGTGTGTGAAGTTTCTGTTTTACCTAGGGCTCTGAGGAAGTTTAAGACTCAACCCTTCTTGACCTTTCTCTCCATTTTTCTCTCTTTTATTTCATTTTTTGCTGCATGCCCCCATGTTCTGTGAATCGTAATGGCTCAGTAATATGTTCCCTATTAGTGTTTGAAGCTGCTCTAGATTCTCACTGGGAGGTTAACATTTCACAAACAGCAAGATAAAAGTCAGAACGCAAAAATATTTTTACCACAGGACATGGGATGTTTTTTTTTGTACAATGTTTACGGGTGTCTGTACATAATGAGGACCAACAGGAAGTCCCCACTATGTGTTGGGCGCTGCGATTGGTCAATAAGATCCACCCAGCATCCTGAGAGATAGCCTGTTGCCCCCGGCAATCCTATCTTGGGCGTGATTAAATGTTGAACTGGGGGTGTGAAACAGAGCTCAGTGAGTCAGCTGTGTTGCACGCGAGTCCTTGCTCTGAGGTTTTTGTGTGAGAGCATGTCTTGCATCTTGATGTAGAAAACCACATTATTTTCTGCATGTGGAGAAAAAAAGCAGAGAGGGGGTAACTTCTACCGCATCTGTTTGTACCACAACACTACCGGTCAAAAGTTTTAGAACACCTACCAATTCAAGGGTTTGTCTTTATTTTTAAATTGTTCTACATTGTAGAACAATAGTGAAGACATTCAAAACTATGAAATAACACATATGGAATCATGTATTAAATCCAAAAAAAGTGTTAAATAAATCAAAATATTTTATATTTGAGAGATTCTTCAACTAGCCACCCTTTGCATTGATGACAGCTTTGCACATTCTTGGCATTTTCACAACCAGCCTCATGTGGAGGTGAGCCACCTGGAATGCATTTAAATTAATAGGTGTGCCTTCTTAAAAGTGTAATTTTGGAATTTCTTTCCTTCTTAATGTGTTTGAGCCAATCAGTTGTAGGTTGTGACAAGATAGGGGGTATACAGAAGATAGCCCTATTTGGAAAAGACCAAGTCCATATTATGGCAAGAACAGCTCAAATAAGCAAAGAGAAAACCGCAGTCCATCATTACTTTAAGAAGGAAGTGTTAGTCAATACGGAAAAATGTCAAGCGCTATGATGAAACTGGCTCTCATGAGGACCGCCACAGGATTGGGGAAGAGTTACCAGCCTTAGAAATTGCAGTCCAAATAAATGCTGTCACAGAGATTCAAGTCATATTGACACAGCCCAACATCAACTGTTCAGAGGAGACTGTGTGAATCAGGCTTTCATGGTCGAATTGCTGCAAAAGAAAACCACTACTAAAGGACACCAATAAGAAGAGGAGACTTGCTTGGCCAAGCAACACGAAAGCAATGGACATTAGACCGCTGGAAATGTGTCCTTTGGTCTGGATGAGTCCAAATTGAGATTTTTGGTTCCAACCGCCCAGTCTTTGTGAGACGCGGTGTGGGTGAATCGGATTAATCTGTGCATGTGTATTTCCCCAACGAAAAGCATGGAGGAGGAGTTGTTATGGGTGTTGGGGTGCTTTGCTGGGTGACATTAGTCTGTGATTTATTTAGAATTCAAGGCACACTTGAACACCAGCATGGCTACCACAGCATTCTGCAGCGATTCACCATCCCATCTGGTTTGGGCTTAGGTGGGACTATCATTTGTTTTTCAACAGGACAATGACCCAACACACCTCCAGGCTGTGTGTTAAGGGCTATTTGACCAAGAAGGAGAGCGATGGAGTGCATGTATTAGATGACCTGGCCTCCACAGTCCCCCTGACCCCAACCAAATTGGAGAGATGGTTTGGGATGAGCCGACCGCAGAGTGAATGAAAAGCAGCCAATCAAGTGCTCAGCATATGTGGGAACTCCTTCAGACTGTTGGAAAAGCATTCCAGGTGAAGCTGGTTGAGAGAATGCCAAGAGTTCAAAGCTGTCACCAAGTGTAAAGTGTGGCTATTTGAAGAATCCCGAGTATAAAATATATTTTGATTTGTTTAACACTTTTTTTGGTTACTACATGATTCCATACATATGTGTTATTCGAGAGTGTTGATGTCTTCACTATTGTTCTACAATGTAGAAAATAGTAAAAATAAAGAAAAACCTGAATGAGTAGGTGTTCTAAAACTTTTGGACCGCTAGCGTAGCAGTAGACTAGGCCCATCTCGCCAGCAGACCGAGGGAAATATTTGAAATGTTTAAATTTCTCTGGCCATTGACATTGAGCAGGAAGCTTTTGTGTATATATAGTTGCACACATTCAGTAATATATCCACGATGTTTAAGCCTTAGACACTCATTACCCATGTCTAGAAACTATGGCAGTGCTGCACAATGTCCCGTTGTCCGTCTGGACAATGATTCAACACTCCCCAGTCAATTTGAAATGAGAAAAAAATCACGCCACCATGCCAGTTGAGATTTCTGTTTCCCCGCAGTTTTTCAGGGATTTTTCTCCATCATGGTTTCTTGGTACAGTAAATCAGTACTCAGTGGATTCTCCTTAGATCGGATACAGCTGTTGTGCAACACTTACAGCTCTCCTGAACCTTTGTAGTACTTGTCCCACATTGTGAATGTTATTATGTTTATGCCTGCCCTGGAAAGCTTTTTGAACCTGTTGATAAAATAACATGCGTTCAAACGAATATCGACAACATCTTTTAAAACACCTGACCCCCTAGCCTATCTCTTCTATCTGTATCTTTTGATTGTTCTTTTGACGGTAATCATATATCATAAAGTAAACAGTTATGACGCACCGCACTCTCCCTTTATTGTACAGGAGTTGGTCGATTTGGCCCACCTTACCAACGTGGCAGAGAAAATAAATGGCTTCACTTAGCAAGAGGCTTTCATTTTGACAGAAACACATTTCATTTTCCAGTGGTCATGAGATGGCCTGGGGGCGGTGGCTTAAGTTACAATGCCCCGGAGAAGGTGGTGGCTGTCTTTCACTGTGCGCCTCTTCCCAGCTCTGAACAAATGGTTTTGATGTTTTTTAGTTATAGATCATTCCACTCTGTTTTAAGCATTGAGAGGAAATACACCATACTGTTCGAAGATATTTCGAGATAAATATATTTATGTACAATTTTAAAAACTATGCGCTGTTAGTTCTCCTCGTGTCAAATGGGATGGGTTTTGTAATTAAAGCTGGGTGTCAGCAGATGGATGATCCAATTTAGATTTCATTAGCTCAGTCACAGCGATGGATTGAAATAATAGGCATGTTTGAGTGCGAAGCCACTAGTTTAAGGACCTGTTTGTGCTTATGAGTTAGTCAGCCAGCCAGAATATAACAGGAAGCTATCTTTGCTTATGAGTGGAGCTTGATTTTAGCTTCACAGCCGAGCACTGGTCACCTCCATTTGTGGTGCCGAGGACTGTGCTACTGGGGAGTGGGCTTCCCTCCAAATAGTAATCAGAAGCTGGAAGCTAGCCTGAGTTTATCCGGCAAGATAGACGACCCATGTTTTACAGACCCTTCAAATCATGGTGGGCTCGCCCTTGCTATAAATCGAGTCATGACTCAATGGCACAAACACTTCACCAATTTACAGCAGGAAGTGCTTGGGATGTTTTCGCTAGTACAACTATATTTTCTGTCGCCTTAGCCATTTTAAAAATAATGAATACAAAGAAGCTCTATATGCAGTCTGGTGTGCCAATGTCTGGTCCACTGAGCAATGGAACCCACCTTTCCTTTTGTCCTATTTTACCTTAATTTTGTCTAGACCGCCGGGTGTTGATGTTTTATTTGCTATGAGGATTTTCTTTTGACTTTGTAATCGGCTTGTTCTGAATGTCATCTTCACCTGGTTGTGAGACTCTTAGGAAATTGCTTAGGGGAAGTTTCCACTACCACTCTGTGGGTGTTTGTGACAGAACTTGCTATGCTGTAAGCCTAACTGTTTTCATGGTATGTGAGCTCTGAGCAACATGAGAGGTCAAATGTCATGTTTCCACATATCAACGCTTTGTGTTACCCACAACAGAGATGTTTAGAGTGGTACACCCAATTCTAAAGAAACATTCAATTGGAACTTAGAAAATCAATAGTAAACTGGTCCAGTTCTCATACCAATGAAGGTAAAGGGATTTGTTGTGATTGACAAGAGACTGGTGGTTTTGGTCTATATAGCATATGTTGGGAGAGATTAAGTGAGGGGATTGTTGTTGAATTTAGTTTGATGTTCTTGGATACATTGCTTGAAGTCTTTCTTTTCTTTCAGTAGTTCATCCCAGGAAGCATCGGCTGTTGCTGGAGGTGTTCGATGAGAGAATCGCCTAGTAAGTCATTAACGTACATATTCCTTCAGTATGTCCACAGGCCTGTGGCTTTGACACTGCCACTATCTACTGCTGACTCACTTTAGTAAAAGTGGAAGTGACCTTGAAGGCACAGAGATATAGAGATAAAGGTTATATAATCTTGGCATCTGTTTTACCGTTTAGCACTTTATGTATCTACCCCCCATTTGAGGAGTTTCATAAGTATTTGGACAAATTCACTTATGTGTATTGTAAAGTAGTCAGAAGTTAAGTATTTCTGGGCCCCATATTTCTAGCACTCGACAACAATCAAGCTTGTGACTACAGATTTTTGGATGTGCATTTGCAGTTTGTTTTACTTGTGTTTCAGATTATGTTGTGCCCAATAGAAATGAACGGTAAATAATGTATTGTCATTTTGGAGTCACCTTTATTCTAAAATAAGAATATAATAGGTTTCTTGGAACACTTCTAGCATTAACCTGTTACACTCGGGAAATTGGCCTATAAGAAAGGGACACATTTTAAAGAAGAACAATAAAAAGCATGTTAGCAATTGAAAGAGAACACTTTGGAGATTATGGGGAAATGATCAAGCCAAATGTGAGACACAACACCTCACCTGGATACAAGACTGAATCCAAACATTACACTGTTGATTTTTGTGAATTTTACATTTACTGTACTTTTCACAGCATTTGTCAATAACGAAATCTGAAAATACTGTGACTACATATAGTCATACATAAGAATATTCATTGACATTTTGAGTAGGTGCAAGATAAGAAAAAACTATTACAAGGGTTTGAGTGAACGGCCAAACTGGTGTTTCCAAGTGGCCACACACTCCCTCCAAACTGTGCACAGTTCCTAAGTAATTCAATGCATCTTTTATGGTATAGTTGAAGGAAAGAGCCCTCAACTAAAGGTAATTTTTTTTTTTAGCTCTCCTGGCTTTGCTATTGAGGAACTGGAAGCAGGCTAACACTTGTAGTTTTTTGTTTGGAACAAAGCTATGTGTCCTCACCATCACACATTACTGTTGTTGTATATGAAATCCAAAAATGTTCATTTATAAATCGAACCTGGCTCAGGGGGCATAATTTTGAGAGCTGATTCTATTGCCACACATGGCTAGCAAAGTTATAAAATATGATCTTAATGTTAGGCTTTCAAAAGGCAATTTCAGACAGATTGTAATTTTGGTGCACATGAATGGGAGTCATGAGTGCATTCAAGTGCGTGGTTCTGCAGCAAATCTTCACAATAATGGCCACAAACAGGCTCATTCTGTTCAGGACAACTCCAGGGGAGTAAATAACGCATGTCATCCTTGTTACTGAGGATCAAACATAGCGATCATGAACGCTGATCATGTAAATGACATGAGAGTTTTCCAATATGGATGTGAAGTGCACATTTGGACTGTTGATGGGTGGTTTGTTTGTATGACTTCAAAGTGGTATTCATTATGCAACCTCAATGGCTCATTCTTTCAGAACACACCGGCTCCTCCTGATTTACAGCATTTTCCACTCAGGACAACAAATGTGCAAAAAGTAGCCCAATTACCGGGAGTGGACGCGGGTATCTTCTTGTTGCACGCGTAAAAGCAATTTATAACTGCCTCACGTCAGTCAAAACCCATACAGCCCCGTGAATCTGGACAACCGGAGCTTCTAACGCCATGTGATATAACATTACATTGTACAGCCACTGCGTTACCAATTTCGGAAGCGTAAATGACATAATTCACAAGCGATAAGGGTTACGTGGATGCCACCATGATGATGGATAATCATGAATAAATCTTGAATGCCGAGGGAAAGTAAGGCATAAATATAACCCCCTAAAAATGCTAACCTCCCCATTTTTATTGGTAATGATGAGAGTTATATAAGGGGGTATGATGTTTGTGCTCTAACGCTCTCACTCATCATTATTCATGATTAACTGCAGATTACCCATGATTATGGTACCATCCACATTAATGCTGAAGTGTTCAGAAACATATTCTATTCTTATTTACAATAGAAGTGACTCCAGAATGACACAATACATTATTTATCATTCATTTCTATTGGGCACAACATAATCTGAAACACAAAATTAAACAACTTACAAATGCATCCAAAAAGTTTGAAGAGTCACAAGCGTGATAGCCATTGCGTTGCTAGGAATATGGACCAAATATTACACGCTTTCACTACTTTAATACACAAGTGAATTTGTCCAAATACT
>NW_025538982.1:0-15474 GCF_020615455.1 Coregonus clupeaformis | reverse complement strand
ACACACACACACACAGAGACACACACACACACACACACACATACATACACACACACGTACACGCACAGGCACACACAGTCTTGTACAGCTAACCTTGTGGGGACACACAATTCAGTCCCATTCAAAATCCTATTTTCCCTAACCCCTAACCCTACCCCTAACCCGTACTCTTACCCTAACCCTAACCTTAACCCTAACCCTAACCCTAACCCTAACCCTAACCCTAACCCAAAAACCTAACCTTAACCCCAACCCTAAACCTAACCCTAGCTCCTAACCCTAACCCTAAAACTAACCCTAGCTCCTAACCCTTAATGTAATTCTAACCCTAACACTAATTCTAACCTTAACCCTAAACCCCCTAGAAATAGCATTTGACCTCGTGGGGACTAACAAAATGTCCCCAGTTGGTCAAAAAATAAATATGTTTACTATTCTTGTGGGGACTTCTGGTCCCCACAAGAAAAGTTAAACATGTCCACACACATACACACACACACACACACACACACACACACACACACACACACACACACACACAGGCACACACACAGGTTTTCTCTTCTAATTTTAGGTTGGATATCTCACTCCTTGACGTGTCCTGGGGTTGATTTTCACCTCGGCCACAGACACAGCTGTCCATCCACCACGGACGTCCAGCTTTGTTTCCAGAGGCGATATGTTCTGCTTTATTAAAAAGTGTGAATAAAAAAAGAGACGGAGGAGAAGTGCGAGAGAAAGGGCTGATAACATACATGCAGCCAATACAGCCTCTGAGTAGCTGTTAGTTAGGTGTGTTTGTTTGAATTTGAACTGCCCACTACGCACTGTATATTGTGTACTATCTGAATCCACAGAGGATCTAGCTAGCTATTGTAGTACAACAACCCAACAATTCATCTGACAACCTTCCAGAACAATTAGAGTTAAAAGACAATAACAACATTTTACATGGAAGGAAAACATTTAAAGATTCAAATGTCCTGCCAATCAAAATTGCTTGTTTTATTCCATAGCGGAACTATGGAAATAAAATAACTGAGTTTGGAATGAAAAGATTAAAACAAAAGCTCCCTTGTTGGTGTTCTGTAATAGAACAGACACAGCTGCTCTCAACTCTCTGGCTGCTTCTTATGCAGAAAACACTGCTATTACATTTTGCTCATGAGAGGGGATGTGGCATAACACAGGCCAGAGAAAGACGATTATATTCATTTATAGATACCGGGCCGTAGGAGCTACACACTGGCAGTGATCGAGCCATAGCTATACATTTCCTCATCGGCCTGATGCGTTGCAATGGCATGACCCACGGAGGAAGAACAAGGATGTATTTTCCTGACACGAGTCGGGTTGTCCTATCTTTTCTTCCCTTCTTGCTGTTGAATGGTGTTTTCCTTTAAATGTGAAAATCACAGTACTCCAGAGGAGAACTATGCTACACTACCCCCTGCCCCATTCACACACCCCCAGTGTGTCTTGGAGAAATCTCCTGCTCCCATGTGCCTCTAACTCCTACTTTATTTTGAGAGTGTGTGTGATTAAAAAACCCTCCTAAATTACTGTATCACACAAAATGGTATAATTAAATTAATATTGGATGTAATAATTACTTTGTGAATTCAAAAGTTTCCTACACACAGCTGCATTGTTGCTTAAACCATTAGCATTTGTATGCCGCAATTAATGATCGTTCTAATTAGATTTCTGAGTGAGTGTGTGTGAGCGCACGTGTGTGAAAAATGAAAATATATGCATGTATTTCACAGTACCTGAACTTTTTTATTATCCTTAGGTTTTATGATGGTCTCAGAACAGAACTGTGTAATTTAGCTTCAATGAGAACATGAACTTTAAGAAGTAGGGGAGAAGTTCTCACCTTTAATGGCTTGAGGTTGAAGAATCTATGTGGTGCCAGAAAGGGTACATTACTCTCAATTTCACCTGTAAGGTAATCCAATGCTTGTGAAGAATAGGGAGATTTGTCTAATACACGTCAGGACACTGACCTAACTCTGAATAATCACTCTGATCACTTATTTCACTCACACATTTTAATCCAAGGACGTGTAAATGCCCTTTCTTTAGTAACTTGTAGGCTACCATGTTTTAAACACAGCAATATCCAACTAAGCATGTTTACAGAACATCCTCAAAACACTTACCAAATGCCTATAAGCCACCATCATAAATTAAATCCAAACAAATGTATTGACACTTCCTTTCTCCTTTTGACACCTAAACCCTTCTAGTGAACTTTGAGATGAACCAATCCATTTGGAACCAGCAGAGTGAGTGTCACTGTTGCCTCAGTATACTGCGCATGGCAGGTGAACCTCTCTCTCTCTTCCTCTACCCCCTACAAACAAGAGACAGTCTGCCCCTAACAGACAGAGACTAGCTCTGTCTGTCAGTGTGGATGGAAGGCTTCCCTCGTTATCTGCCTGGATAATTGGTGTCTTTTTTGATTAAATGATTAGAGGGATGAAACTCTTTGTGTGGTCTTGCAGATTGAACAAACAGGCACCAGTAAGGATCCCTTGTCCAAAAACAACAACTCTCGCCAGAACCAGATGGACTTCTGCAGTTGATAATTGTGGTAGCTGGAGTGTTAATGGCTAGTTATGATTTGACAACTGAGCCTAATTTGAAACCTATAAAATGCTAGTTGCATCTGATCTCCAAAAATGGCACTATAAATTCTCCAGATTGGGGAATATCAAATTATTTGGACAACTATGCTCACGACTGTAGCCTAAACATGCTTACTCAACGGAATGATAATGTGTCTGTCAGTGTCAAGATGTCATCTAAAACAATGCATTGTTTCACTCTCAAATAGTCATATCTGTTTTCTACAGAATAATAACTGAGTTTACAAAATGATTCGGGAAAATACATAAAACCGCATTGTAATGCTAATTCAGTTCAAAGATGCTAATTTAGCTCATGTATGTCCTCTGTGCTGTCCCTTTCTCGTTCTGATACAGCACCCTGTCCTGCGTTCATTAGGTGTCTGAATGCACCTCTCTGAGTGGCTGAGCCCTGCCTTGTCTTGTGTGGCATGATGTTATTCACCAGTGACAGCCTAGATTTCAGCAGCCTGTACTTCTCTCCCCTTCTCACTCTGAGGTTGGTACTCCCGTCACCACTCTGGGCTCTCTCTGTAGTCTCTCTCTCCCACATACAGCCAGGCACAATGCCCCAGCCAGCCGAAAGGATTATTAAGACAGATTTCCATGCCAAGCCCCTCTCGTCTCCATCTTTTATTTCCCTTCACTCTCTCTCTTTTCTCTTTCTTACAATCTTCCAACTCGGAGCTCTCTTCTCTAAAAAGCATGTAGTGAGCGGCGACGGTAGGGGCGGTACAAGGCGGCTCTCTTGTCACAGTGGTTCCAATCAGCATGGCAAAGCTCAGGGATCATGTTTGATAATGTCAGATGGCCTGGAAAATTAAAAACCCAATTAAAGGAGCGGTCCGGGGGTCAGCTCTTCTGCATATCAAAGCCCTCCTCTGGCTATCCGCCGCAAATTATATCCGTTAACAGCTCACTTTGCCTAGGCTGCAACAGCATTGCACTTAGGGAGTAATAAGTGCTTTCCCCTCTCCTCTCCTCTCCTCTCCTCTCCTCTCCTCTCCTCTCCTCTCCTCTCCTCTCCTCTCCTCTCCTCTCCTCTCCTGTCCAGACATAAACCTCTTTGCCAGGCCAGAAATTGTAATTATTTTACGCTGTTTTATACCTTCTGGCGAGACACAAAGGTCCGTCGTAGGTATAATGAATTGAAAAGAGAGAAGCAGAGAGAAAAAAGGAAAAAAGAAGAGAAGGTGTTTATTTATACTTTACATGTGAACATAACTCTCATTCCCCTTTTATTCATGACGCACTACATTTCTGTTCAGAATTATCTTTCTCCTTTGAAAAAGAACCAAATCGTCTCCAATCTTTTTTGGTTTGTTCCCCTAGTCACCAATGATTAATTAATTCTGGTACAGTGGTGGGGAAGTGAGGACAGAGAAGGATGGGGAGCCAAGTTTAATGGTATTCGTCTCGGGCCAGACCATTAATATTCAACTTGATGTTTCTGATAACAGTGCTGGAGGCCATGAGGAGCTCGCCTCGCAGGCCAGACAGCCTTATTAAGCAGCTGGAGTGGAAGGATGCTCGCTCAACGCTCCTAGTGCAAGATCAAATGCAAGACTACACACACACAGACTACACTTTCTGTTCATTGGGACTTCAGGCAACATCGGGGGCTTCGCCTTAAAATGTTCCTGTAGCATGTTGCTCTCTCTGCCTGTTTCAAAACAAATAGATTAAATGGGGTTCCACTAGGTTTGATCAGTTCAGGTATCTCTGTGGTGTGAATAATTGTATCAAATCATAAAATCAAACTTTATTTATACAGCTTATTTCAGACATGGACTGCAATGCAATGTGCTTTACAGGAAAAAAACGAATAAAAAACAATGAAAATAAAAGCTGAAATATTTACTACACAACAAACATAAGATAAAAAACAAAAGAATGACACAAACTGAATGACTTAAAAGCACCCTGAGGAAAAGCAAAGCTAAAGATATGTCCACAGTATCGATATGAGAATGCTGTATCACGATGTGAATGAGCATCATAATTGAAGAGCATGATATTTGGCAAAGTGACAACGTTGTACTGTACATGTTTGAAAATGCAGGTGTTTTAACATATGCCTCATGCCATGGCCAGCTGAAAAATCCTTCTTTAGGGGCCTTGACATTTCTCCCCTCAGATTTTTTAATTTTTTAATTTTTTAATCACAAGTCGTCAACTTCATGTCCTTTAGCTCCATATCATTTACATTTAATGACTTGATAATGCACATTAGCAGACTATTTTAAATAATTACATCCTTCCAATCTATTTCTCCCCTCGTTCCTCTCCCTCAAATGTCCTGGTACATTCACGTCGTTCTGTGACACTCTGGCTCCATGGACTTTGATTTTGAGCCAGGGTGTATTTTGTTTTGTTGGGTATTTGGGTGTATTTCGATGTTGGTAGTTCTGTTGTGTGTATTTCTAGGTTTGCCTTTCTGTTGGGTTCATTTCTAGGTTTGGTCTAAGACTCCCAATCGGAGGTAACGAGTGTCAGCTGTCGGCTCGTTATCTCTGATTGGGAGCCATATTTAATCTGTATGTTTTCTTGTTGGGTTTGTGGGTTTTTGTTCCTTTTGGTCAGTGTACCGTAGGACTTCACATTCGTCATTTGTTTGTTGTTTTCGTGGTTGCTTTTATTTAAATAAAGTCATCATGTTCACTCCACGCTGCGTATTGGTCCGTTTCCTCAGACGATCGTGACAGAAAAACCCACCATAAAAGGACCAAGCGGCGTGTCAAGCGGCAACAGGATCCACCTACACAGGATTTATATCCACCCATAAAGGATTCATGGACATGGGAGGAGATTCTGGATGGTAAGGGGCCTTGGGCACAACCGGGAGAATATCGCCGTCCTCGTGAAGAGCTGGAGGCAGCTAAAGCCGAGAGGCGCGATATGAGGAGGCAGCACGGAGGCAAGACTGGAAGCCTGTGGGTACTACCCAAGAATTTCTTGGGGGGGCTAAGAGGGAGTGTGGCGAAGTCAGGTAGGAGACCTGCGCCTACTCCCTGGACTGACCGTGGAGAGCGAGAGTACGGGCAGACACCGTGTTACGCAGTTGAGCGCATGGTGTCTCCTGTACGCAGGCATAGCCCGGTTCGGTACAGTCCAGCTCCACGTATCGGCCGGGCTAGATTGAGTGTTGAGCCGGATGTCATGAAGCCGGTCCCACGCAGCTGGTCACCAGTGCGTCTCCTCGGGCCGGGCGTACATGGCACCAGCCTTGCGCATGGTGTTCCCGGTTCGCCCACATAGGCCGGTGCGGGTTATTACACCTCCCCGTACTGGTCGGGCGACGGGGAGCATCAACCCAGGGAAGGTTGGGCAGGCTCAGTGCTCAAGGGAGCCAGTACGCCTGCACGGTCCGGTATTTCCGGTACCACCTCCTCGCTCCAGCCCAGTACCACCAGTACCTACACCACGCACCAGGTTTCCAGTGCGTCTTCAGAGCCCCTGTGTCTCCTCCACGCACTGGCTCTATGGTGCGTGTCTCCAGCCCTTTACCACCAGTGCATACACCACGCACCAAGCCTCCTGTGTGTTCCCCGAGTCCTGTGCGTCCTGTTGCTGCTCTCCGCACTAGGCGTTATGTGAGTCCCCAGGGTCCAGCATGCCCTGTTCCGGCTCCCCGCACTAGGCGTTATGTGAGTCCCCAGGGTCCAGCATGCCCTGTTCCGGCTCTCCGCACTAGGCGTTATGTGAGTCCCCAGGGTCCAGCATGCCCTGTTCCGGCTCCCCGCACTAGGCGTTATGTGAGTCCCCAGGGTCCAGCATGCCCTGTTCCGGCTCTCCGCACTAGGCGTTATGTGAGTCCCCAGGGTCCAGCATGCCCTGTTCCGGCTCTCCGCACTAGGCGTTATGTGCGTTCCCAGGGTCCAGCAAGCCCTGTTGCTTCTCTCCGCACTAGCCCTGAGATGCGTGTCCTCAGCCCGGTACCTCCTGTTCCGGCACCACGCACCAGGCCTACGATGCGCCTCAGACGGCCAGAGTCTGCCGTCTGCCCAACGGGCCTGAACTGTCCGTCTGCCCAACGCCGTCTGAACTGCCCGTCTGCCCAACGCCGTCTGAACTGTCCGTCTGCCAAGCGCCGCGAGGAACTGGCCGTCTGTACTGAGCCTGCAAAGCCGCCCGTCTGCCATGAGCCTTCAGAGCCGTCCGCCAGACCGGAGCCGCTAGAGCTCTCCGCCAGACAGGATCAGCCAGAGCCTTCCGCCAGACAGGATCAGCCAGAGCCTTCCGCCAGACAGGATCAGCCAGAGCCTTCCGCCAGACAGGATCAGCCAGAGCCTTCCGCCAGACAGGATCAGCCAGAGCCTTCCGCCAGACAGGATCAGCCAGAGCCTTCCGCCAGACAGGATCAGCCAGAGCCTTCCGCCAGACAGGATCAGCCAGAGCCTTCCGCCAGACAGGATCGGCCAGAGCCTTCTGCCAGACAGGATCAGCCAGAGCCTTCCGCCAGCCAGGATCCGCCAGAGCCGTCCAGCCAGGATCCGCCAGAGCCGCCACCATGGACAGACGCCCACCCAGACCCTCCCCTAGACTGTATGCTGGTGCGCCCGGAGTGCGCACCTTTAGGGGGGGGTACTGTGACACTCTGGCTCCATGGACTTTGATTTTGAGCCAGGGTGTATTTTGTTTTGTTGGGTATTTGGGTGTATTTCGATGTTGGTAGTTCTGTTGTGTGTATTTCTAGGTTTGTCTTTCTGTTGGGTTCATTTCTAGGTTTGGTCTAAGACTCCCAATCGGAGGTAACGAGTGTCAGCTGTCGGCTCGTTATCTCTGATTGGGAGCCATATTTAATCTGTATGTTTTCTTGTTGGGTTTGTGGGTTTTTGTTCCTTTTGGTCAGTGTACCGTAGGACTTCACATTCGTCATTTGTTTGTTGTTTTCGTGGTTGCTTTTATTTAAATAAAGTCATCATGTTCACTCCACGCGCTGCGTATTGGTCCGTTTCCTCAGACGATCGTGACACGTTCCTTCCCTTTTTTTCCAAAACTTTAATATTTCTAATGACAATGTTAGAAAATGCTTCTTTTTTTTCCACAGAAACAATTTATAATAATATGTCAATGCCTAGAGACAATAAAGAAAAAAGAATGCACCATTTCCTAATGCCGTCGGTGGTGGGGTGGATAAGACCATTCAGTTATTTTCTCTGGTGGTGCTGGATATTTTTTCCATCAGGGTGACAGTCGGGGTCTTGTGAGGGAGAGCAGAGCGAGGGGAAGCTAAAGACTGGTGCTGCATGGGAGACAGGAGAGTGACGGCTCACCTGTCAGACCAGCTCTCAGCCCTGCCTGCATGCTGAATAAGACCTGCTTTAATTCTCCTGCAAATTCAAAGGTCCAACCAAGGAGACAGTGCGAGGGGAGGAAAACATTTCCTCTAACATTTCCTTATTTCATAGACATGCATTGTATTTTCACCATCCATCTTGTTTTTTATTAAATGTATGTGATGCTCCCCCGTATTAGCCTGGGATGTAGAGAAAGAGTAATGGTTAGAGAATGAAGAGAGAGAGGGGGAGGAGAGAGAGAAAATGGCAAAGAAAGAGAAAGAGAGCCCTATTGACAGAGGCAAGTGTCTGACAGGATGTTGATTGCTGGAACAGACATGAACCTTGTTAAACAAATGTCCTGAATAAATAAAGAGGTTCTGTGAAACTGCTGTGTTGTAAAATATCCAGGAAACTTTCACAATTTGATAATGTCAACCAAGAATAGTCAAATATTCTTATGACAGGTAAAACTCATATGCAATTCAACTCCTGGACCTTAATTGATATGGGCAAAAGATGATTAATATAAGATGAAGCCTCTTCCTATGAGGAAGCACTAGATTGAGTCATAATTATGATTCACAAAACATAGTAATATGTCATATACCCTACACTGTACACTTGTCAGTGTGCGTGCAAATGTGTGTGTCGGTGAGTGTGAGAGAGTGACTGTGGGAGATGAGGGAAAAGGCTCGTAAATGAAACAAGGTTTTTATAGTGTGTCTATTGTTAATTTTCTCCCTGTAATAGTCTGTAAAAGAATTAGCCATGTGGAAGAGTAAGCAGCGCTCCCTCGTGTGCCTCCGCAAATCTATTCCTCACAGTGGTACTGTACTGGTCAAACAAATTAAATTACTGCAGCAGTATGTAAGTAATTTTATGTAAATTATAGTGTTAATGTTCTGCGTTGTGCTGCCGGCGACGGGCTGGTTTTCTCTTCTGGTGGGTCCTCCTCTCCTCTCCTTCCCTCTCGCAGCATCAGTCACCACCAGTAATGAACATGTACATTCTACAAGACTAGACTTAAATCTATCCTGCTTCCTCCCTGTTCTCCCTCCCCTGTATACACTAATAAGTATTCACCAAATATGACTGTTTGGCTGGGGGCTAGCTCAGTTGTGGGAGTTTATAATAGTAGTCAAGAGGATATTTAAGATGCATGGGCACAGTGATGTCAGCACAGATATCTCCAGATTGAGGATGGGTATTATTGTGGAGTCGTGGCATTCTGAGCCCCCACTACACACACACACACACACACACACACACACACACACACACACACACACACACACACACACACACACACACACACACACACACAGACAACACACACACACACACACAGACAATACACACACATACACACACAGACAACACACACACAGACAACACACACACACACACACACAGACAACACACAGACACACACACACACACACACACCCCTCCTCCTAGTTTACTGTTCGCTTGGCTTAGGGGGTTGTTTATGTTGTTATTGTTGTCAGGGGACAAACTCGCATGCAGTGACACCATCTTGTATGAACTGAAACTGCTATATGTTCAGATCGATTATTAAGACCACATTATTTTATAGAAATACAGCAGTCTGTGCATTGCTTGGTATAAACGGTTTAAGATTGACAAACTTTGGCAATATTCACACAGGACTTGATATTCTAAGATATATAAACTTTGTGTGACATAACTGAAGTTATACAACAGCATTATTGAATACTCGTTTCTGATTGGCTAAAAGGGCATTCTAGAATGGACATTAAAACCGGATAACTGGACAGTTGGAAAAGATATCTGGAGAGTTGGAAAAGATATCGGGACACCTTGCAATCATGACGCAATATGCCCCTAAACATGCAGACCGTACTTGCTACAAAGTTACAGAAAGCTAAACCAACAACTACACAAACTGAAATTGGATACATTGTAAACGCAGGTCCAACAAGGAAAAAACGTAGCTAGCTAGCTAGCATTGATTTGTTTTTGCAGAGACATATTTTTTTTGAGCAGCTGATGAGTGATGAACATGAATTTATCCTGTCCCCTCTGCCACTAATGCTGTCAAATCCTCCCACATGTTTCTAGTTTGACCAGCTGTTTTCAGCAACTGATATCTTTGAATTCGATTGACAAGTCTGCTAGTAACAAACTATTTAACTAGCTTCTAGCCTACTGTTTGTTATGAAATGTGATCTCCTCGTAATTAACAGTCAGTATTGACGAGTGTCCTGATGAGGAGGCAAACTTTTCTAGCTATGCCAGGCAAAATCAGGCATTATCAGTTCATTAACATGGATGTATCCAAATGAATGCCAATAGAAAACAGCTAGTTTGCTGTTATTCTGGCTGCAGAAGTCGTGACTGTGTAGCCGTAGCTTGTTGGCTAGCTAGCAGTAAACAAGGGATAAGAACGTTGCCACTGAGCATGGCAAAGGAATATAAAGAACGAATGAATGTGTCGCATCCGTAAATATCGAACTAATCGAACGAACGACTAGGTCGCGTCTTTAGCCATCAAAAGATGAGAAAGTATTAATTAACTTATAAAAATGAAAATATCAATGAAAGAAAAGTATTTCTACAGGTAAATGTGTGCTTTCATATTGTTTTCTTTGGCAACTGTGGTATAAGTGGGATAAACACCTCCGTTCTGTACATTACCTAAACTCAGCTGCGTCGTCCATTATTTCCAAGGTAATATACAGGACGTCAGCATTTATCCCTTACATATTTTCTTAATTCCTCCGTCCCTATAACTCTCGTGGTTCTCTCCCTCTCTCTAGCTCCTCATCTCTGCTCCCTATCGCTCCTTATCCCTGGAACTATTTATGGCATCACGGAGAAGCCTGAGATTTACACCTGATTTTTGCTTCAGTAATCTCTGAAACTAAGAAGTGTACCCTTGCATTTCATTAAATCCTGGCTAATGAGATGAGTGTCTCTCCCCAAAGAGGGGATGATGGAGTGTCCTATGCCATGGAGCATAAATGAGTGCTGTAGGGTTAAATGCTGGAACTAACTCATGTTTCAACAAAGGCCCCTATCCAGCAGTTAAATGAACGGACATAAATACTATCAGATCTGTCTTGGTTTTGTTTCGCAAGTTATAGTCGGAACTCTATCTCGATATTCTTAGGTCTACTCCCGAACTTTCAGTTGGGGTTTTAATTTTGTCTCTTCTGCTTTTTGCTTTCTTATTCTTGTCTTTGTTCATTACTTTGCACAACACAGCCAAGGAAGTGATGGTTTTAGGTTATGTAGTAAAGAGACATTGCTGTGTTCCTTGGTTGTTGCTTTCTTCATTCATAACAAGGTTGGCTCAACCGATAAGAAAGTAAATGAACAAGAAAGAATGTGTTGATAGAATAAAGGGCAAACATTGATATTATTTCTACGTTTCGTTGCCATAGTGATAGTGACGTTGAGGGGGTTTGAGAACGGAGTAACCGTGGTGATAATAGGTTTGATACATATTCTGCCAAAAATTACATCACGTTAATGAGGCGCCTTAGAGAGCTCATGCATTTTGTACGAGGCATTTCCAATGCATTAGTATAATTACCAGTGATGAGAAAACTAACTGAATTTCCTCTCATGAGTTCATTTGAGCTCAGTGAAATTACACCACACGCACGGCAGCCAGAGAGAGAGAGAGAGAGAGAGAAAATTACCCAGGTTTCCAGAGAGGGTTCATGCCTGATTTGATCATAGTTGCTAATTGGATGATCATTTTCATAAAGCCTTTCAAATGACTGACACTTTCTGTCCTTCATTTCTTTCTTTTCCTTTCCTTGTTCTTTTTGTTCCCTTGAAGAGAGCCACTTGTCAGATCGGGAGTGAGTCAAGCTAGGAAGGCAGAAATGTGGGGAGTTTGCAGAAATGCAGATATTTTAAGGCTAGAAGTCCACAGGTGTAATCGACTCATTCTCTAGCCATTCTCGTGGCTCTAATTAGCGGTTCCCCCCGGAGCTGTAACAAGGGCACTAACGAGACAGGCTTTCTCCCAATGAGAGTCTGAATGGATACCTGCAGGGGGAGATTTCTGCACTATTCCTCATCCTGTCAGACACGCTGGGTAGCACTGCACTGGGTTTAATGTGTGTATGTGCGCGCGCATGTGTGCACTTGCGTTTGTACGTTCGTTCGTGCATGCGTACTTGTGTGTGTTTATGTATGTATGTATTGTGATGTCACGAGAGGCTGTGTCCTGGAGGGACGTTACATCCCCCTGAGGTGGCTGCAAACCCAGACAGCTATGGCTCCATCTGCTGGTATGGTCGGGAACTCCACCCCTCTATGGCCAATCTTCCCACGCAGCTGAAACAAATGAGGAGCTGATGAGCTGAAGGTTTGGGAAGTGAAGGGACACACGGAGGGAGTGTGTGGGGGGTGAAGAGACACAGTCTCCAACCTGGGCTCTCTGGAGGACAAGAGTGCTGCACGTCCACTTCCATGAGGAATATAAGGATTTGGAGATACTTACCTTTGGGAAATATTCACCTTTGGATATATGCACCTGTGGAAATACGTGAGAGACATTTGGAAGGACTTTT
Organism: Coregonus clupeaformis; assembly: GCF_020615455.1. NCBI lineage: Eukaryota > Metazoa > Chordata > Actinopteri > Salmoniformes > Salmonidae > Coregonus > Coregonus clupeaformis. The sequence goes on along the minus strand of NW_025538982.1, from coordinate 2,988 downwards.
TGCTGGGTTGGCCACTAGCTGCAACGTGGACTACAGTAAGGCTGGGGAAAAGTTATCTGAGCGAGTGAGAATTATGATTTTGGATGTGGAAGAGACATCCCTGAACTGTTAACCCTTAAAGAGCCACAAGAGAACATAATTTTGTTATATTTTCGTTAATTTCCCAAGACCTATAATAAAATCCTTGTTTTGTTTGAACCTTGTCTCCTTGCACTACTTGAGCAATCCCGCTGAAAGCTGTGTAGCCTCTCGTGACGTCACAGTATGTAGGAATGTGTGTGTATGCCCATGTTTATGTGAGGGCGGCAGGTAGCTTAGTGGGTAAGAGCGTTGTGCCAGTAACCGAAAGGTCGCTGGTTCTAATCCCCGAGCCGACTAGGTGAAAAATCTGTCGATGTGCCCTTAAGCAAGGCACTTAACCCTAATTGCTCATGTAAGTCGCTCTGGATAAGAGCGTCTGCTAAATGACTAAAATGTAAAAATATTACCCAAGACCGAACCAGGTAAGAGGTAAATGTGAATCCAGTCACATATAGCTCTTCACATTCACAACAGTTTTCCCTACTGTGTGAGGTGACCCACATGCAGGCCCTACGTGTTAGAATCCTAGGGCTGCTTAACATGCCATGTGATATGTACTGTATGTACTGGCTGTGACATAGTTTGACTGATAAGTTGAGACCCTGGAGATGCATATCTATGCTGCATGCAATGTCACAAATGTCAAATATGATCGATCGTGCATCGTAGAGTCAGACTGGGAGGTCACTGGTGTCAGAATACAGCTGTGGGGAAGCAGAACGCCCGGTCAGAACATGGTCACAATTTGGTCACACCTCCCTCTCAGGGTTTGGTAATGAGAAGAGTTGCTGGTTGAACATGCTTCACCCCATGTGACAAAGAAATCACACAATACTGTCACCACATACCCACGTACTACTACAGCAGATAATTAAGCAATAAGGCCCAAGGAGGTGTGGTATATGGCCAATATACCACAGCTAAGGGCTGTTCTTAGGTACCACGCAACGCGGAGTGCCTGGACACAGCCCTTAGCCGTGGTATATTGGCCATAAACCACAAACCCCTGAGGGGTACAGTAGCAAAAGGTTGAGAGATGAGGCAGCGAGAGAAAGAAGAGAGATAGACAGAGAGTTTGAGAGAGGAGATACTGTAGAGGGTGGCAGAGATGAATGAGGGAGGTAGGCACAGATGTGTCAAGGCCCCAGGCCAGATGAGTCATTGTGGTGACATTACAGTGTAAACGGCTCCAGCGGTTGTATGGGGAGGACGAGAGTACATGACGTTAGCTCACTGCTTGCCGGAAACCAGAGAACATCTGAAGTTGTTCAACACCCCCACCTCTCAGAGAGGAAGGGATCTCATTTACATCCAACACCAGGGGTTCCCAGGTCCCTGGCAGTTTAGACCTCACGCCAGCCAGACTACACCACTAGGAGAGTGAAGAGCGTGCTAACCAAATGACACACTTTACAGGGATTAAGTGTTAGCGTAAACAGTGGATATCGTGAGTTCGAACAGGAAACGACACATGGCTGTCCCCACACACCCTATCATTTCTCAGCAGTTGCTTGTTTTCCTCAGCAGTGAGGTTGGAGTTTAAGCTCATTTTGGGTACTTTTAACTCAGGAGTTTCTTATCAAACATGACAGACCACTGTTTAAACGGGTATGCAAGAGAGTAGATTTTCCATCCTTGGATAATGTAATTTTATTTTGATAAAGGATTTCTGCATTGCAAAGACTAAACAACAAATAACTAGATTTTCTTCTAACAAATCACCTCCTACATGCATTATCAGTAGTAAACTGGGGAACAACATTCAAGTGTTACTGTAAGTATCGACCATCTGGCTCCAACCCAAGCTAGCATGCCACAGAACAATTGCATTCATTAGGTTAATTTATCATGGTGGTAAACTCAATTTACTTTTGCCAGTGTCAAGCTTTGCTCATTAAGATTCCGCATGCCGTTTCCCCGGGCCTTCTTGTGGTCATTCACACAGGGTTCATGCATTTCAGACCAGATAGGAAGCACTCTAGGGTTATCTGCCAGGCCTAAACTGTTTAAACAAAGGAAGCAAAGAAGAAGGGAGGGATTATGGTGGCAAACGAGACAATGAGGAGGGGGATCTTAAGAATACTGTTGAAGGAAAGAAAAAAAGCCCTATAGCTCCCAGTTGCAGAATGGATGGTGCTGGGTTGGTGAGTGTGAGTGTAAGTGTGTGTGTGTGTGAGAGAGAGAGAGAGAGAGAGAGAGAGAGAGAGAGAGAGAGAGAGAGAGAGAGAGAGAGAGAGAGAGAGAGAGAGAGAGAGAGAGAGAGAGAGAGCGAGAGAGAGAGAGAGACTAAATGTATTCTGATGACTGAACAGCAGATGTCCTGCATGAAGCCGCTTTGTTGCCTGAACAGCAGGACCCTGCACTTCTGTGGGCTCTCTTCGCACTGCATTCATTTGCCTGCCAGCTGCCAATTTAGGTGAGAGAGAGAGAGACCTTCGTCGGCATGTCTCGGAAAGAAGCTGCCATGACTTCCTCGTCCCCTCAGCGGACTGCATAATCACCCACACCTCCTCACGCTCTCACCCAAAGAGAGGAGGCTTTGTCTTTTTGGCTACTTTCAAATGAGGTGCTGTGGAATTGGCTGAAGTCCAGTGCTGTATGTACTTCAACACTGTTCGTTGGAGATCTAGAAGGAACACATCTGGACTCTTGTTTCACTGTTGCAGCTGATTAGATTGTCAAATACAGTCGGTAGAGATGGAGTAACTGTGCCAGTTATACTGTATCATTAAAACGGGAGAGCAGCATCTGTATGTCCGTTATGGTGTTGTAAGAGGAACGCATGCACTTTCACGACCACAGGCGGAGAAACTTGTGAAATGTGAACTCTCATTATCCTCTCAGGTGACGGCCTCAATAGAAACACACTCTCATTAAGCACACAAAGCCCTCCGTTCATTAACGCCT
>NW_025538981.1:0-15481 GCF_020615455.1 Coregonus clupeaformis | reverse complement strand
TATGTATGTGTATGTGTAGTATGTATATATATATATATATATATATATATATACAGGGTGAGAAAGTCTAGTCAGCCACGTGTGCAAGTTCTCCCACTTAAAAAGATGAGAGAGGCCTGTAATTTTCATCATAGGTACACGTCAACTATGACAGACAGAATGAGGAAAAAAATCCAGAAAATCACATTGTGGATTTTTAATGAATTTATTTGCAAATTATGGTGGAAAATAAGTATTTGGTCAATACAAAAGTTTCTCAATACTTTGTTATATACCCTTTTGTTGGCAATGCGACAGGTCAAACGTTTTCTGTAAGTCTTCGCAAGGTTTTCTTGCGAAGCCACTCCTTCGATTGCGGCGGTGTGGTTTGGGATCATTGTCGTGCTGAAAGACCCAGCCACGTTTCGTCTTCAATGCCCTTGCTGATGGAAGGAGGTTTTCACTCAAAATCTCCACGATACATGGCCCCATTCATTCTTTCCTTTACACGGATCAGTCATCCCCTGGTCCCTTTGCAGAAAAAAACAGCCCCAAAGCATGATGTTTCCACCCCATGCTTCACGTAGGTATGGTGTTCTTTGGATGCAACTCAGCATTCTTTGTCCTCCAAACACGACTAGTTGAGTTTTTACCAAAAAGTTATATTTTGGTTTCATCTGACCATATGACATTCTCCCAATCCTCTTCTGGATCATCCAAATGCACTCTAGCAAACTTCAGACGGGCCTGGACATGTACTGGCTTAAGCAGGGGGACACGTCTCTTGCACTGCAGGGATTTTAGTCCCTAGGCGTAGTGTGTTACTGATGGTAAGGCTTTGTTACTTTGGTCCCAGCTCTCTGTCAGGACATTCACTAGGTCCCCCCGTGTGGTTCTGGGATTTTTGCTCACCGTTCTTGTGATCATTTTGACGCCCACGGGGTGAGATCTTCGCGTGAGCCCCAGATCAAGGGAGATGATCAGTGGTCTTGTATGTCTTCCATTTCCTAATAATTGCTCCCACAGTTGATTTCTTCAAACAAAGCTGCTTACCTATTGCAGATGCAGTCTTCCCAGCCTGGTGCAGGTCTACAATTTTGTTTCTGGTGTCCCTTTGACAGCTCTTTGGTCTTGGCCATAGTGGAGTTTGGAGTGTGACTGTTTGAGGTTGTGGACAGGTATCTTTATACTGATAACAAGTTCAAACAGGTGCCATTATACAGGTAACGAGTGGAGGACAGAGGCAGCCTCTTAAAGAAGAAGTTAGCAGGTCTGTGAGAGCCAGAAATGTTGCTTGTTTGTAGTGACCAAATACTTATTTTCCACCATAATTTGCAATAAATAAATAAAAAAATCCTACAATGATTTTCTGGATTTTTTTTCTCCAATTTGTCTGTCATAGTTGAATGTACCTATGATGAGAAATTACGGGCCTCTCTCATCTTTTAAGTAGGAGAACTTGCACTTGGTGTGCTGACTAAATACTTTTTTCCCCACTGTATATATATATATATTTATATATATATATATATATGTATATATATATATATGTATGATGTATATATATATGTATGTATGTATATATATATATATATATATATGTATATATATATATATATATATATATATATATATATATATATATATATATATATATATATATATATTAAAAACATGGGGGATTGAGGTGATGCAGACAATTACATTGTAACAGTAACAGTGACTAAAGTTCAGGGCAGGGTACAGGACGGAGGCCAGCTAGTGGTGACTATTTAACAGTGATGGCCTGGGAATAGAAGCTGTTTTTTCAGTCTCTCAGTCCCAGTTTTGATGCACCTGTACTGTCTCCCGCCGTGGCTAGGGTGACTGAGGTCCTTGATAATCTTTTTGGCTTTCCTGTGACAACGGGTGATGTAGATATCCTGGAGGGCAGGCAGTGTGCCCTGGAGATGCGTTGGGTTGAGCGCACCATCCTCTGGAGAACACTTGCGGAGTGTGCAATTGCCGTACCAGGTGGTGATACCAGCCCAACAGGATGCTCTCAATGGTGCATCTGTAGAAGTTCGTGAGTGTTTTAGGCCCTAAAGCTGGAATCCTTAATGGTGAAACTGTCACGTCCTTTGGGGATATTACAACAAGAAAGAAGTTACGCAAACAACAAACCGTTTTTTTTTACCCTCCGACATCATTGCACCTGTGATAGAACAGCAGAATATGTACCATTCTGCTTGATGCACCTACCTGTTTTGTCCACAAAACAATAACAAGGTGCTGGGGCACAAGTGGCGCCATAGTTTCTAAACCCAGAGGCATAGTTTCTAAGATCGCGATACTTCCGGGAACACTTAGTGAGCAGACCGACAGACCAGACCGGGGTTTGGGAAGTCAATGGGGAAGAGAAAATGTATTCAATAGTTGTTAATTTTTTTCTAAATCTAGGCACAACCTAGATTCCAGCCAATGTCTTAAGTAGTTAAGCATGTTATTACTCCAACCTTGTGAAAGTGACAAACACGTTTTAATTTTAGTCATAAACAACTTTATTTCAAAGGAGTGCCTTTGATTTGACAGCCTGCACATGTTCAGTTCGACGTGAGACAACGTTAGACCCACATGATGTGTTTCTGCGCATGAGTTTAGCTAGCCAACATCGCCATGACATGTCCTACAAGTGTTTCTAGGCATCTTCATACTATACAATCTTTGTTGGTGCTGTTTCCCCTAGGAACACACACGTTTTCACTCCACTTAGATACAAAGTGATTTTCGTAGCAGGTTAGGAGAGCATTTTCCCTAACCTTTTTCCTAACCTTAATCTCAGTGTCCTAACCTGCTACATTAATTGCCCTAACCTGCTGCGTAAGTTCTCCTAACCTGCTACGGAAAAGTCACTTTGGTATCGAAGTGGCATGAAAAAAGTGTTTATTTAAAATCAAAACAACAAGAGGTCTCAATCCCCGCAGATGAGGATTAGGATAGGCAGCCTGAAAGTAGATACATTTGTCGCTGGACACTTTTACAAATAGGCCTCAAAGTTGCTAGACAGGGACAAAATTCATGACATTGACATTGGAGAGTTTATGACAGTTTTATTTCATTTTCCGGAGTTCAGAATAGTAGCGGGCGTAGCAGGACAGATAAACACATTTTTGATTTGCGGAGGGGGCTTAGCATGAATAACGTGAACAAGAACCAGCACATTACAGATCTTTTTCAGAGATGATTGTTAAATTGTTCTCTGTAATATCACATCATTTTTGAAATCGTGACATTATGGACTTTTGAGGAAAGAAAGCAGTTTCTCAACTCATATCCTGACTTTCTAGAAGTGAGTGTGTGACGAATGGCTTAGCAACTGCGTGATCGCAGCATGACAATGTAAACTTGATTGGTGAAGAATCCCTAGGCCTCGAGCGTTATGCATTTTTTAAAGAAACCCTACTGACATCTACCTTCTTTCCAGGTTTGTCCAGCCTTGTTGCTGCTCGATCATCCTACTTTTCCAACTTAATCGAGGAAAATAAGAATAATCCAAAATTTCTTTTTGATACTGTTGCAAAGCTAACTAAAAAGCAGCATTCCCCAAGAGAGGATGGCTTTCACTTCAGCAGTAATAATTCATTAACTTCTTTGAGGAAAAGATCATGACCATTAGAAAGCAAATTTACGGACTCCTCTTTGAATCTGCGTATTCCTCCAGGGCTTAGCTGTCCTGGATCTGCTGATCTGCGAGGGCCTGGGATCAGGAGAGACACTTAAGTGTTTTAGTACTATATCTCTTGACACAATGATGAAAATAATCATGGCCTCTAAACCTTCAAGCTGCATGCTGGATCCTATTCCTACTAAACTGCTGAAGGAGCTGCTTCCTGTGCTTGGCCCTCCTATGTTGAACATAATAAACAGCTCTCTATCCACCGGATGTGTACCAAACTCACTAAAAAGTGGCAGTGATAAAGCCTCTCTTGAAAAAGCCAAACCTTGACCCGAAAAATATAAAAAAACTATCGGGACCTATATCGAATCTTCCATTCCTCTCAAAAATTTTTAGAAAAAGCTGTTACGCAGCAACTTCACTGCCTTTCTGAAGACAAACAATGTGTACAAAATGCTTCAGTCTGGTTTTAGACCCCATCATAGCACTGAGACTGCACTTGTGAAGGTGGTAAATGACCTTTTAATGGCGTCAGACCGAGGCTCTGCATCTGTCTCGTGCTACTAGACCTTAGTGCTGCCTTTGACACCATCGATCACCACATTCTTTTGGAGAGACTGGAACCCAAATTGGTCTACGGACAAGTTCTGGCCTGGTTTAGATCTTACCTGTCGGAAAGATATCAGTTTGTCTCTGTGAATGGTCTGTCCTCCGACAAATCAACTGTACATTTCGGTGTTCCTCAAGGTTCCGTTTTTAGGACCACTATTGTTTTCACTATATATTTTACCTCTTGGGGATGTTATTCGAAAACATAATGTTAACTTTCACTGCTATGCGGATGACACACAGCTGTACATTTCAATGAAACATGGTGAAGCCCCAAAATTGCCTCGCTAGAAGCCTGTGTTTCAGACATAAGGAAGTGGATGGCTGGAAAACTTTTTTACTTTTAAACTCGGACAAAACAGAGATGCTTGTTCTAGGTCCCAAGAAACAAAGAGATCTTCTGTTAAATCTGACAATTCATCTTGATGGTTGTAAAGTCGTCTCAAATAAAACTGTGAAGGACTCCCAAACGTTACTCTTGACCTTGATCTCTCTTTTGACGAACATATCAAGACTGTTTCAAGGACAGCTTTTTTTTCCATCTACGTAACATTGCAAAAATCAGAAATTTTCTGTCCAAAAAATGATGCAGAAAAATTAATCCATGCATTTGTTACTTCTAGGTTAGACTACTGCAATGCTCTATTTTCCGGCTACCCGGATAAAGCACTAAATAAACTTCAGTTAGTGCTAAATACGGCTGCTAGAATCCTGACTAGAACCAAGAAATTTGATCATATTACTCCAGTGCTAGCTTCCCTACACTGGCTTCCTGTTAAGGCAAGGGCTGATTTCAAGGTTTTACTGTTAACCTATAAAGCGTTACATGGGCTTGCTCCTACCTATCTTTCTGAGTTGGTCCTGCCGTACATACCAATACGCACGCTCACGGTCACAAGAGCATGAGCCTCCTAATTGTCCCCTAGACTTTCCTAAGCAAACAGCGGGAGGCAGGGCTTTCTCCTATAGATCTCCATTTTTATGGAAACAGTCTGCCTACCCATGTGAGAGACGCAGACTCGGTCTCAACCTTTAAGTCTTTACTGAAGACTTATCTCTTCAGTAGGTCATATGATTGAGTGTAGTCTGGCCCAGGAGTGTGAAGGTGAACGGAAAGGCTCTGGAGCAACGAACAGCCCTTGCTGTCTCTGCCGGGCCGGTTCCCTCTCCACTGGGGTTCTCTGCCTCTAACCTGTTGCAGGGCTGAGTCACTGGCTTGCTGGTGCTCTTTCATGCCGTCCCCTGGGAGGGGTGCGTCACTTGAGTGGGTTGAGTTACTGACGTGATCTTCCTGTCTGGGTTGGCGCCCCCCCTTGGTTTGTATTGTGGTGGAGACCTCTGTGGGCTATACTCGGCCTTGTCTCAGGATTGTAAGTTGGTGGTTGAGGATATCCCTCTAGTGGTGCGGGGCTGTGCTTTGGCGGAGTGGGTGGGGGTTATATCCTTCCTGTTTGGCCCTGTCCGGGGTTTCTTCGGATGGGGCCACAGTGTCTCCGGACCGCTCCTGTCTCAGCCTCCAGTATTTATGCTGCAGTAGTTTATGTGTCGGGGGGCTGGGGTTAGTTGGTTATACCTGGAGTACTTCTCCTGTCTTATCCAGTGTCCTGTGTGAATTTAAGTATGCTCTCTCTAATTCTCTCGTTCTCTCTTTCTCTCTGAGAACCTGAGCCCCTAGGACCATACGTCAGGACTACCGGGCATGATGACACCTTGCTGTCCCCAGTCCGCCTGGCCTTGCTGCTATTCCAGTTTCAACTGTTCTGCCTGCGGTCACGAAACCCCTACCTGTCCCAGACCTGCTGTTTTCAACTCTTAATGATCGGCTATGAAAAAGCCAACTGAGAGACCTGAGCACCTAGGACCATACGTCGTGGACTACCGGCCGTGGTGACTCCTTGCTGTCCCCAGTCCGCCTGGCCTTGCTGCTATTCCAGTTTCAACTGTTCTGCCTCGCGGTTATGGAACCCTACCTGTCCCAGACCTGCTGTTTTCAACTCTTAATGATCGGCTATGAAAAGCCAACTGAGATTTATTCCTGATTATTATTTGACCATGCTTGTCACTTATGAACATTTTGAACATCTTGGCATGGTTCTGTTATAATCTTCACCCGCACAGCCAGAAGAGGACTGGCCACCCCTCATAGCCTGGTTCCTCTCTAGGTTTCTTCCTAGGTTTTCGCCTTTCTAGGGAGTTTTTCCTAGCCACCGTGCTTCTACACCTGCATTACTAGCTGTTTGGGGTTTTAGGCTGGGTTTCTGTACAGCACTTCGAGATATTAGCTGATGTAAGAAGGGCTATATAAAATAAAATTGATTGATTGATTGATTGTAACTGGGGATAGAAAACAGTCGTCAGCAGAGAAGACGACCAGCCAGGTACTGAGAGACCCCTTATGGGTAGAGTCAGGAGAATACAAAAGTAAGTAGATTATTCAGACATACTAGGAAAATACCTGGAAACTTAGTTAAGTGTTTTTTTTACACATAAAATGTCATACATCAAGGCAATAATACAATAATAGAAAATATAATACCATGTTCTTGGCTGCTGGACGATTGAGTCTCTTTTTATTCTTAACTTCACTATTTTATTATTTCTTATCAACGTACCATTCTCAGCATCAAAGATGTGTGTCCAACTTGCTTTTATGGGTTTTGTGTGTGGATGCATGCATGTAAGTTTACATGGCAGAGGGAGAAAGCGATCATGAATGTAGCTACCACTAATCACAGCCACACTCATAGAATGTATACTAGTCCTTTGAGTGTGCGAGCAAAACCTTCTAATTATCTGGACAACTATGATTCTCCACAGAGATTTGGCTACACCCATGATGAGATCAATTCAACCCACAGGAACCAGATAAAGTGAGAAATAAAACCCCGTAAACTAAATGAAGCATGATTTATAATGGAAGGGAATATTTTATTTGTCCATGACAGCTGTTGTATTTCTCTTTGAAGCATCACTTTGAAGCAGGAATGTGGGCGCGGGTAGGAGGGTTTGTTGCTTCACAGAGGAAACTGTTGAAGAAATGCCAAGATGCAGATAAGGGAGATTTTTTCCAACACCTTAACTTTCTGTCTGACAGAGAAGAGAACCAGTGCAGCTGTGGCACTTAGAAACACAGATAGAAATCAGAGCTACACTACTCACAGGCAGTGTGCCTGACATGCCTCTTACCCAATCCATCCGTCCACCCATCCCCTTGTTCCTGCTTGCATCTTTGGCTGGGCATCCCTTCTGTATGGTGGATTGACAACTTTATCTGAAAACATGCAGAATCTGTCTAGTATTCTATATTTCTACCAGAGTCATACATGCTAGACTTATGCCATCATGTCTGATTATAAGCATACAGTGGGGAGAACAAGTATTTGATACGCTGCCGATTTTGCAGGTTTTCCTCCTTACAAAGCATGTAGAGGTCTGTAATTTTTATCATAGGTACACTTCAACTGTGAGAGACGGAATCTAAAACAAAAATCCATAAAATCACATTGTATCATTTTTAAGTAATTAATTTGCATTTTATTGCATGACATAAGTATTTGATACATCAGAAAAGCAGAAAAGCCTCTTACTGAGGGAAGGAGGTTGTTGGCCAAGATCTCGCGATACATGACCCCATCCATCCTCCCCTCAATACGGTGCAGTCGTCCTGTCCCCTTTGCAGAAAAGCATCCCCAAAGAATGATGTTTCCACCTCCATGCTTCACGGTTGGGATGGTGTTCTTGGGGTTGTACTCATCCTTCTTCTTCCTCCAAACACGGCGAGTGGAGTTTAGACTAAAAAGCTCTATTTTTGTCTCATCAGACCACATGACCTTCTCCCATTCTTCCTCTGGATCATCCAGATGGTCATTGGCAAAACTTCAGACGGGCCTGGACATGCGCTGGCTTGAGCAGGGGACCTTGCGTGCGCTGCAGATTTTAATCCATGACGGCGTAGTGTGTTACTAATGGTTTTCTTTGAGACTGTGGTCCCAGCTCTCTTCAGGTCATTGACCAGGTCCTGCCGTGTAGTTCTGGGCTGATCCCTCACCTTCCTCATGATCATTGATGCCCCACGAGGTGAGATCTTGCATGGAGACCCAGACCGAAGGTGATTGACCGTCATCTTGAACTTCTTCCATTTTCTAATAATTGCGCCAACAGTTGTTGCCTTCTCACCAAGCTGCTTGCCTATTGTCCTGTAGCCCATCCCAGCCTTGTGCAGGTCTACAGTTGTATCCCTGATGTCCTTACACAGCTCTCTGGTCTTGGCCATTGTGGAGAGGTTGGAGTCTGTTTGATTGAGTGTGTGGACAGGTGTCTTTTATACAGGTAACGAGTTCAAACAGGTGCAGTTAATACAGGTAATGAGTGGAGAACAGGAGGGCTTTTAAAGAAAAACTAACAGGTCTGTGAGAGCCGGAATTCTTACTGGTTGGTAGGTGATCAAATACTTATGTCATGCAATAAAATGCTAATGAATTACTTAAAAATCATACAATGTGATTTTCTGGATTTATGTTTTAGATTCTGTCTCTCACAGTTGAAGTGTACCTATGATAAAAATTACAGACCTCTAAATGCTTTGTAAGTAGGAAAACCTGCAAAATCGGCAGTGTATCAAATACTTGTTCACTCTGACATTAATTTACAAACAAAGCATTTTTGTTTAGTGTGTCCGCCAGATCAGAGGCAGTAGTGATGACCAGGGATGTTCTCTTGATAAGTGCGTGAATGTGACCATTTTCCTGTCAAAATGTAACAAGTACATTTGGGTGTCAGGGAAAACGTATGGAGTAAAAAGTACATTATTTTCTTTATGAATGTAGTGAAGTAAAAGTTGTCAAAAATATAAATAGTAAAGTACAGATACCCCCAAAAACTACTTAAGTTGTACTTTAAAGTATTTTTACTTAAATACTTTACACTACTGATAGATTGAAATGTTCTCTGGGTATTGTGCAGCTTTTGTCAACCATAATGTGTACCATGTGATTTAACCATAAGCAGGGGGGCTTACGACTCCAATATCTGCTCAAAGTATATCCCATGTTTCCCAGCCGCGGACATCTAACAGCCTATATGCTGGTCACTCCATGTAGATCACTACTGAAAACAGAATCGGAAATTGTCTCAAGCCTATGGATGGTACCATATTCCTCCTGCTACAGCATAGAGAGCAACCAGTTTTGAAGCTTCAGTAAGAGAATCTCATGGGTTAGATTTATAGCCACATCCTCTCCTCTCAGAGACACCTACGCATGCAGCTTTGACCAGACCATGGGGCAGATGAGAGGAAAGAAAGCAGTGGATGATGGCTGAGTGTGACTTAGAGATTTTCAATTACATTGTGTGGGACTTTCTAACTATCGACCCAGAGCTTATCAGACTTTCTGCCGGAATCACTGGACCCTAGCGCCGGATCATCGCAACCAGCTAGCTAGCTGCAACCTGTTGTTGGCTAATTACCATTGCCCTATAGCAAGCACCAGTTAGCCTTGAGCTAGCCTCAGGCCCATCTCCCGGCTATCTACCTCTCTGTCAACCGGACGGGACCTCCTAGTGTTGACACTGAGCCCCGCCGATCCAACACGACTGGTTTGCCGACGAAATCGTCTGATGTGGTTTCAACAGGCTTCCGCTTTGCACGACCACGAAGATCCATCTGCTAGCCCCGGCCCGCTAGCACACGCAAAACTACAACTGTGCTCCTTGGTAGCTGTGCTGAAGCACCAATTTGAACTGCTCTCGGACTCACATATTGCTGTTCACTGGACCTTATGATCACTCAGCTGCACAGCTGATGCCTGCTGGACTGTTCCTTACACAGTACCCTGTCCTGTTTATTCTGTTTAGCCTCAGCCCAAAGCGTTATCGCTATTACCAGTTGTTGTCTTAGCTCTCTCTAATAACACCTGTGATTGCTTTATGCCTCCTCTCCCTTGTCAATATGCCTTGCCTATTGCTGTTTGGGTTAGTTCTTATTATACAATTTCACTGTAGAACCCCTAGTCCCTACCAAACTGCCTCAAATAGTTCCTTTGTTCCACCCCCCCATACACGCTGAGACCGGCTCAATCGGTGCCTCCAGTGATGCTATTTTTTTTTTTTTTTTTTTTTTTTATTTCACCTTTATTTAACCAGGTAAGCCAGTTGAGAACATGTTCTCATTTACAACTGCAGACCTGGCCAAGATAAAGCAAGTAGTGCAATAAAAACAACACAGAGTTACATATGGGTAAAAAAACATAAAGTCAGAAATACAACAGAAAATATATATACAGTGTGTGCAAATGTAGCAAGTTATGGAGGTAAGGCAATAAATAGGCTATAGTGCAGAATAATTACAATAGTATTAACACTGGAATGCTAGATGTGCAAGAGATGATGTGCAAATAGAGATACTGGGGGTGCAAAAGAGCAAAATAAATAACAATATAGGGATGAGGTAGTTGGGTGGGCTAATTTCAGATGGGCTGTGTACAGGTGCAGTGATCGGTAAGGTGCTCTGACAACTGATGCTTAAAGTTATTGAGGGAGATAAGAGTCTCCAGCTTCAGAGATTTTTGCAATTCGTTCCAGTCATTGGCAGCAGAGAACTGGAAGGAATGGCGGCCAAAGGAGGTGTTGGCTTTGGGAATGACCAGTGAGATATACCTGCTGGAGCGCAGACTACGGGTGGGTGCTGCTATGGTGACCAATGAGCTAAGATAAGGCGGGGATTTGCCTAGCAGTGATTTATAGATGGCCTGGAGCCAGTGGGTTTGACGACGAACATGTAGTGAGGACCAGCCAACAAGAGAGTACAGGTCACAGTGGTGGGTAGTGTATGGGGCTTTGGAGACAAAACGGATGGCACTGTGATAGACTACATCCAATTTGCTGAGTAGAGTGTTGGAGGCTATTTTGTAAATGACATCGCCGAAGTCAAGGATCGGTAGGATAGTCAGTTTTACGAGGGCATGTTTGGCAGCATGAGTGAAGGAGGCTTTGTTGCGAAATAGGAAGCCGATTCTAGATTTAACTTTGGATTGGAGATTCTTTATGTGAGTCTGGAAGTTGAGTTTACTGTCTAACCAGACACCTAGATATTTGTAGTTGTCCACATACTCCTAGGTCAGACCCGTCGAGAGTGGTGATTCTAGTCGGGTGGCGGGCGCTAGGCGTTCGATTGAAAAGCATGCATTTAGTTTTACTAGTGTTTAAGAGCAGTTGAAGGCTACTGAAGGATTGTTGTATGGCATTGAAGCTCGTTTGGAGGTTTGTTAACACAGTGTCCAATGAAGGGCCAGATGTATACAAAATGGTGTCGTCTGCGTAGAGGTGGATCTGAGAGTCACCAGCAGCAAGAGCGACATCATTGATATACACGGAGAAAAGTGTCGGCCCAAGAATTGAACCCTGTGGCACCCCATAGAGACTGCCATAGGTCCAGACAACAGGCCCTCCGATTTGACACACTGAACTCTATCTGAGAAGTAGTTGGTGAACCAGGCGAGGCAGTCATTTGAGAAACCAAGGCTATTTAGTCTGCCAATAAGAATGCGGTGGTTGACAGAGTCGAAAGCCTTGGCCAGGTCGATGAAGACGGCTGCACAGTACTGTCTATTATCAATCGTGGTTATAATATCGTTTAGGACCTTGAGCGTGGCTGAAGTGCACCCGTGACCAGCTCGAAACCGGATTGCATAGCGGAGAAGGTACGGTGGTATTCGAAATGGTCGATGATCTGTTTGTTGACTTGGCTTTCGAATACTTTCAAAAGGCAGGGCAGGATGGATATAGGTCTGTAGCAGTTTGGATCTAGAGTGTCACCCCCTTTGAAGAGGGGGATGACCGCGACAGCTTTCAATCTCTGGGGATCTCAGACGTTATGAAAGAGAGGTTGAACAAACTAGTAATAGGGGTTGCGACAATTTCGTGGCTAGTTTTAGAAAGAAAGGGTCCAGATTGTCTAGCCCAGCTGATTTGTAGGGGTCCAGATTTTGCAGCGCTTTCAAAACATCAGCCGTCTGAATTTGTGTGAAGGAGAAGCGGGGGGCACATGGGCAAGTTGCAGCAGAGGGTGCAGAGTTGGTGGCCGGGTTAGTGGTAGCCAGATGGAAAGCATGGCCAGCTGTAGCAAAATGCTTGTTGAAATTCTCGATTATTGTAGATTTATCGGTGGTGATAGTGTTTCCTAGCCTCAGTGCAGTGGGCAGCTGGGAGGAAGTGCTCTTATTCTCCATGGACTTTACAGTGTCCCAAAACTTTTTGGAGTTAGTGCTACAGGATGCAAATTTCTGTTTGAAAAAGTTAGCCTTTGCTTTCCTGACTGCTTGTGTATATTGGTTCCTAACTTCCCTGAAAAGTTGCATATCGCGGGGGGCTATTTGATGCTAATGCTGTACGCCTACAGGATGTTTTTGTGCTGGTCAAGGGCAGTCAAGTCTGAGGAGAACCAGGGACTATATCGGTTCTTAGTTCTGTATTTTTTGAATGGGGCATGTTTATTTAAGATTGAGAGGAAATTACTTTTTAAGGAACAACCAGGCATCCTCTACTGACGGAATGAGATCTATATCCATCCAGGATACCTGGGCCAGGTCAATTAGGAAGGCTTCCTCGCTAAAGTGTTTTAGGAGCGTTTGACGGTGATGAGGGGTGGTCGTTTGACCGCGGACCCGTCTACGGACGCAGGCAATAAGGCAGTGATCGCTGAGATCCTGGTTGAAGACAGCTGAGGTGTATTTAGAGGGTATGTTAGTCAGGATGATATCTATGAGGGTACCCATGTTTAAGGATTTAGGGTTGTACCTGGTAGGTTCATTGATAATTTGCGTGAGGTTGAGGGGCATCTAGCTTGGATTGTAGGATGGCTGGGGTAATTAAGCATATCCCAATTTAGGTCACCAAGCAGTACAAACTCAGAGGATAAATGGGGCAATCAATTCACATATGGTGTCCAGGGCACAGCTGGGGCTGAGGGGGTCTGTAGCAAGCGGCAACAGTGAGAGACTTATTTCTGGAAAGGTGGATTTTTAGAAGTAGAAGCTCAAACTGTTTGGGCACAGACCTGGATAGTATGATAGAGCTCTGCAGGCTATCTCTACAGTAGATTGCAACTCCACCCCCTTTGGCAGTTCTATCTAGACGGAAAATGTTATAGTTGGGGATGGAAATTTCAGAATTTTTGGTGGCCTTCCTGAGCCAGGATTCAGACACTGCTAGGAACATCAGGGTTGGCAGAGTGTGCTAACGCAGTGAATAACTCAAACTTAGGAAGTAGACTTCTGATATTTATGTGCAAGAAACCAAGACTTTTGCGATTACAGAAGTCATCAAATGATAGCTCCTGGGGAGTAGGAGTGATACTGGGGGCTACAGGGCCTGGGTTAGCCTCTACATCACCAGAGGAACAGAGGAGGACTAGAATAAGGATACGACTAAAGGCTTTAAGAACTGGTCTTCTAAGTGCGTTGGGTACATAGAATAAAGGGGGCAGATTTCCGGGTGTTATAGAAAAGATTCAGGGCATTATGTACAGACAAGGATATGGAAGGATATGAGTAAAGTGGAGGTAAACCTAAGCGTTGGGTAACAATGAAAGAGATAGTATCTCTAGAGGCATCAATTGAGTCAGTCTCTGAGTGTATAGGGGAGGGGGCAAAGGGAGCTAACTAAGGCAGGTTTAGCTAGGCTGGGGGATCTACAGTAAAATAGTACCATTAGAAATAACCAAACAACAATAAACTAATCATGTTTGGGCTGAGGCTAAACATAAACAGGATGTAGTACCTAAAAAGGAACAGTCCAGCAGACATCAACTGTATAGCTGAGTTATCATAAGGTCCGTGGTGAAGCGCTAGTGAGTAAGGGCCCACGGCTAGCGTGTGCTACGTCCGTTTTGTTGTTGTAGCCAGCTGGTAGCGATGAATCCAGAGTTAACGGTCCAGTGAATCAGTGATTCCGGCGGAAAAACTGATATGTTCTGGGTCGATAACGCGCGCTGTGCAGACTGGCCGAATATCCGGTGATCAATGTCCAGTGATTAAAAAAATTAATCCCGCGGAAAAAATCCAATATTCTGGGTGAAATGCCGCTAGCTGTGGCTAATAGCAAGTAGCTTGTTCAGTAGCTAGTTCAGTTTAGTGAGTAAAAGGCCACGGATAACGCGTGTGCTAACGGGCCAGGGCTAGCAGATGGATGGAATCTTCGTGGTTAACGTCGTAACCACATCAGACGATTTCGTCGGCAGACCAGTCGTGTAGGATCGGGCGGGCTCCGTGTCAACACTAGGTGGTCCCGTCCGGTTGATAGAGGTAGATAGCCGGGAGATGGGCCTAGCTCGGGATGATTAGCCAGACCACAGCGTCCGTTTTTGTTGTAGCCAGCTGGTAGCGACGAATCCGAATTAGAGGTCCAGTGAATCAGTGATTCCGGCGGAAAAACTGATATGTTCTGGGTCGATAACGCTGTGCAGAATGGCCGAATATCCGGTGATCAATGTCCAGCGATTAAAATTAATCCAGCGGAAAAAAATCCAATGATCTGGGTGAAATGCCAGCTAGCTGTGGCTAATAGCAAGTAGCTAGTTAGCTGGCTAGCTAGTTTCAACTGGAGATTCTAGATTCTAGATAAAAAGGTAAGTCAATAATAGAATCCGTTCCACATTGAGTGAGGCGGGTTGCAGGAAAGTATATTTTGTAGAAGGATGAAAGTCTGATAGGAAAATATGTACGAAAAATACAAAAAAACTGGGTATTTACAGGCTATTTACAGACACACGACATAAACACTACTGCACTACTACGCCATCAACTGCACTACTACGCCACTACTACGCCATGCACTACTACTCTTTCATTGTTACCCAACGCTTAGGTTTACCTCAACTGTACTCATATCCTTCCATATCCTTTTCTGTACATAATGCCCTGAATCTTTTCTACAACGCCCGGAGAACTGCCCCCTTTATTCTATGTACCCAACGCACTAGAAGACCAGTTCTTAAAGCCTTTAGTCGTATCCTTATTCTAGTCCTCCTCTGTTCCTCTGGTGATGTAGAGGCTAACCCAGGCCCTGCAGCTCCCCAGTATCACTCCTACTCCCCCAGGAGCTATCATTTGTTGACTTCTGTAACCGTAAAAGCCTTGGTTTTCTGCACGTAAATATCGGAAGCCTCCTTCCTAAGTTTGAGTTATTCACCGCGTTAGCACACTCCGCCAACCCTGATGCCCAGGCGTTCGAATCGGGTTTAGA
>NW_025538980.1:0-15486 GCF_020615455.1 Coregonus clupeaformis | reverse complement strand
TTTCCCAAAGCTAAGTATCTCTCCCAAATCCTTATATTCCTCATGGAAGTGGACGTGCAGCACTCTTGTCCTCCAGAGAGCCCAGCTTGAGACTGTGTCTCTTCCCTTCCCAAACCTTCAGCTCATCAGCTCCTCATTTGTTTTAGCTACGTGGGAAGATTGGCTAGAGGGTGGAGTTCCCGACCATACCAGCAGATGGAGCCATAGCTGTCTGGGTTTGCAGCCACCTCAGGGGGATGTAACGTCCCTCCAGGACACAGCCTCTCGTGACATCACACATCCCCCTCCCGGGACCCGACGTCCTCGTCGGGGGTAAAGGCAGCGGATAGCGCATCACGCCGGGAGAGGGCGTCCCCGCGATTGCCGTGGTGCTTGCCAGCCCTGCGGACAACAGAAAAGTTAAACGGTTGCAAGCTCAAAAACCATCTGGTTACTCTACTGTTTGATTCCCTTGTTCTTGGCCATCCACTGCAGAGCGTGATCAGATACCACCATGAAACGTCGGCCCAGGAGATAGAACCGAAGGGACTCCAGGGCCCAGACTACAGCTAGACATTCTTTCTCCACCGTTGAATAGTTCCTCTCTCTTGGAAGTAACTTTCTGCTTAGGTAGAGAATGGGATGTTCTTCACCGTCATGTGCCTGGGAGAGGACAGCACCCAGACTCCACCCTCCGAAGCATCCGCTTGGACAATGAATTCCTTCTGAAGTCTGGTGCCACCAGGATCGGACTGGAGCAGAGTGCTTGCTTCAGGTTGAGGAAAGCCGCCTCCGCCGCAGGGTTCCACTTCACCATTCGTGGAGTGGCGTTTGGTCGTCAGCTCGCAACGGTGCAGCTATGGTAGCAAAATCTGCAATAAAGCGTCTATAGTAGCCAGCGAGGCCCAAAAATGACCTTACTTGCTTCTGGTGATGGGCTGCGGCCAGTCCTGTATGGCCCGAAGTTTGGCTTCCTGTGGTTTGACCAACCCCCGCAATGGTGTACCCCAGGTAGTTTGTCTCACTGAAGGCCAGCTTGCACTTCTTGGTTTTGCGTGAGCCCTGCTTCCTTGTAAATCCAGCACCGCTTGTACCGGGGTATGTGGCTGGCCCAATCCGGACTTTGTATAACAACATCATCCAAATAAGCCGGTGCACTCTTTGTGGGGCGCAAGGACTCGATCCATCAGGCGTTGGAACGTGGCAGGTGCCCCGTGGAGACCAAACGGAAGTCGGGTATACTGGTAGAGCCCCTCCGGTGGCAAAAGATGTCTTCTCCTTAGACGCGGGGTCAGGGGCACCTGCCAGTAGCCTTTTGTGAGATCAAGAGTGGTTAGGAAACGAGCATGCAAGGAGTCCTATTAAATCATCGACACGAGGCATTGGGTATGCATCAAATTCAGACACTTCATTCAACTTTCGATAGTCATTACAAAATCGTACTGAACCGCTCTGGCTTGGGAACTAGTACGATGGGACTTTGCCCAGGCACTGTGGGACTCTTCGATTACTCCCAACTCCCGCATCTTCCTTACCTCCTTCTGTATAACCACTTTATCGAGCCTCTGGTACGCGGTACGGGCGCTGGTTACCGTTCGCAGGCATGGTGCGGATCTCATGTTGGACCACCTCTGCTGTGACCGGGAAGGGAGGAGAAGACATCCTGGTTCTGCTCCACGAGTTCCAGGGCCATCTGTCGTTGATGTGGGGACAGATTTGGACCCAGCTGAACCTCTTCTCGCGCCGGTTCCTTGGTCTCTGTGGGGGGTAGACAGCTGAACAGCGCCTCTCTGGTGTGCCACTTCTTTAAAAGGTTAACATGATAAATCTGCTCAGTTTTTCTTTTATCTGGTTGCCTCACCTTGTAGTTTACTTCTCCCATGCGTTCCATGACCTCATATGGTCCTTGCCAGGTTGCCAGGAATTTACACTAACGGTTTGGCACCAGGACCAGCACTCTGTCCCCCGGCTTAAACTCCCTGGGTTGAGCAGATCTGTTGTAGGAGGCTTGCTGTTGCCGCTGACTGGCCTCCAGGTGTTCCCGCATCATGGGATTCACCGTTACCGGGCAGGTGGGGGGTCGATCTGGGCCGCCATCTACGACTCCCAAGAGCGAGGCAAAACGGTGTGTGGGTGCTGAGCTGGAGGACTCCGCAGTGGGCATAGGTTCATCGGCTGGTTTCCCACACTGCCAGGAGATGTCCCATCTCCCCACACCGGTAACACTGTCAGAAGTTTCCCCCTCTGGTGTACTCTTCTTGGACCCGCCTGGTTTCTGGCTCCCCTGAGCCGGGATAAGTCCTGACGTGGCTGGGTTCGAGACCTTGGGGGTCCTTTGGACGGGTTCTTCCCATTTGTGGTGGGGCCGCACTCCTGGGGTCTTTTCGGGACGCATTCAGCATCTCCGCTGTGGCCTGGTACTTTTCCACAGCTTCCACGGTCAGATCAGCCGTGGTCAAGGCCTGTTGACTGATGACCCGCTTTTGCCTCATAAGGCAGGGCGCGTGAGGTAACGATCCACCACAACGGCCTCCACCACCGCCGCTGCTGTATTCCTCTGCGGATCCAGCCATTTCCTTGCGATTCGGACAAGTTCATGCATCTGCGCCCGAGAGGTTGGTCTGGTTGGAAGGTCCAGCTGTGAAAGCGCTGGGCCATACCAAACTTTGTGAGTCCATATCTGCTGAGGATCTCAGACTTCAGGGCATCATAGTCAGTAACCTGGTCAGGGCCCAGGTCCCGGACAGCATTCAGCGATTCCCCGGGTTAGAAAGGGGGCTAACAGACCAACCCACTGTTGCTTGGGCCAGGCTTCCTAGTGGCCGTGGCCTCAAATGCATGCAGGTATGCCTCAATGTCATCGGTAGCTCCCATCTTAGATATAAAGTCACTTGCCTTTATTGGGCGGGTATTTTGGACCACCCTCTGTCTCTGCAACTGCAATTCCTCTGCCTTCAGAAGGTTGGCTTTCTTTTGCTCCTCCAAGAGAGCCACGTTTGCTTGCATCTGGGCTTGCTGGCCAGCAACAAGGGCTTTCAATATGTCCTCCATTTCAGTCGGAGCGGGAGCCTCCGGCCAACTTGGAAAACTGGGGTGATCAAACCTTCGGTATCCTCCTCTGACATGCACTATTAACGCTTGAGTATGCCTGTATTCTCCACCATCTGTGACGTCACGAGAGGCTACACAGCTTTCAGCGGGATTGCTCAAGTAGTGCAAGGAGACAAGGTTCAAACAAAACAAGGATTTTATTATAGGTCTTGGGAAATTAACGAAAATATAACAAAATTCTGTTCTCTTGTGGCTCTTTAAGGGTTAACAGTTCAGGGATGTCTCTTCCACATCCAAAATCATAATTCTCACTCGCTCAGATAACTTTTCCCCAGCCTTACTGTAGTCCACGTTGCAGCTAGTGGCCAACCCAGCAAAAAAGTCCTTCCAAATGTCTCTCACGTATTTCCACAGGTGCATGTATCCAAAGGTGAGTATTTCCCAAAGGTCAAGTATCTCCAAATCCTTATATTCCTCATGGAAGTGGACGTGCAGCACTCTTGTCCTCCAGAGAGCCCAGCTTGGAGACTGTGTCTCTTCCCTTCCCAAACCTTCAGCTCATCAGCTCCTCATTTGTTTCAGCTGCGTGGGAAGATTGGCCATAGAGGGGTGGAGTTCCCGGACCATACCAGCAGATGGAGCCATAGCTGTCTGGGTTTGCAGCCACCTCAGGGGGATGTAACGTCCCTCCAGGACACAGCTCGTGACATCACAATATATATATATTGTTTTATATGTAGTGGTTTTCAGCTGTTCAAGTGGGATTACCTGGAAAACCATATCTCCTGGTTCCTAGAATAATCTCAAAATGTTGTATTGCTTTAGTAAAGCCTGCTGTAACTTTGGGGATTGACCTTCAGTTAACCCTGTTGATCTCTGCAGTGCTTTCAGGGGATCTACTGTACTGTATTCCTACCAGCCACATGTCAACCTGTTACTGTCATTAATTTACTATTATGAGTTGGGTTACTACAGTTCATGGATTACTAGTACATGGGTTACCTTACATCACAGTACCACATCAATTTGCTTGTTCATGACATGTTCCCAGAGTTGAAGCCATGCAGGGCTAGATGATTGAACACTGGGACACCCACTCAGGATGGCTTAACATACATATATATATACACAAATATATACAGTATATGTATATACTGTAGATACTTTTGTACCTGTTTCCTCCAGCATCTTCACAAGTCCTTTGCTGTAGTTCTGGGATTGATTTGCACTTTCCGCACCAAAGTACGTTCATCTCTAGGAGACAGAACGCATCTCCTTCCTGAGCGGTATGACGGCTGCGTGGTCTCATGGTGTTTATACTTGCGTACTATTGTTTGTACAGATAAACGTGGTACCTTCAGGCATTTGGAAATTGCTCCCAAGAATGAACCAGACTTGTGGATGTCTACAATTTTTTTTCTGAGGTCTTGGCTGATTTCTTTTGATTTTTCCATGATGTCAAGCAAAGAGGCACTGTGTTTGGAAGGTAGGCCCTTGAAATACATCCACAGGTATTCCTCCCATCGACTCAAATGATGATCAGAAGCTTCTAAAACCATGACATAATTTTCTGGAATTTTCCAATCTGTTTAAAGGCACAGTTACTTAGTGTATGTAAACTTCTGACGTACTAGTATTGTGATTATGTGAATTATAAGTGAAATTATCTGTCTGTAAACAATTGTTGGAAAAATTGCACAAAGTAGATGTCCTAACCGACTTGCCAAAACTATAGTTTGTTAATAAGAAATTTGTGGAGTGGTTGAAAAACAAGTTTTAAAGATGACTCCAACCTAAGTGTATAAACTTCCGACTTCAACTGTTGTAAGTTTACATACAACAGCTGAAGTCGGTAGTTTACATACACTTAGGTTGGAGTTATTAAAACCTCTGCAAGTCTGGTTCATCCTTGGGAGCAATTTACCACATTCATCTGTACAAACAATAGTATGCAGTATAAACACCATGGGACCACGCAGCCGTCATACCGCTCAGGAAGGAGATGCGTTCTGTCTCCTAGAGATGAACGTACTTTGGTGCGAAAGTGCAAATCAATCCCAGAACAACAGCAAAGGACCTTGTGAAGATGCTGGAGGAAACCGGTACAAAAGTATCTATATCCACAGTAAAACGAGTCCTATATCGACATAACCTGAAAGGCCGCTCAGCAAGGAAGAAGCCAATGCTCCAAAACCACCATAACAAAAGCCAGACTATGGTTTGCAACTGCAAATGGGGACAAAGATCGTACTTTTTGGAGAAATGTCCTCTGGTCTGATGAAACAAAAATAGAACTGTTTGGCCATAATGACCATTGTTATGTATGGAGGAAAAAGGCGATGGCTTGCAAGCCGAAGAACACCATCCCATCCGTGAAGCACGGGGGTGGCAGCATCATGCTGTGGAGGTGCTTTGCTGCAGGAGGGACTGGTGCACTTCACAAAATAGATGGCATCATAAGGAAGGAAAATTATGTGGATATATTGAAGCAACATCTCAAGACATCAGTTAGGAAGTTAAAGCTTGCTCGCAAATGGGTCTTCCAAATGGACAATGACCCCAAGCATACATCCAAAGTTGTTGAAAAATGGCTTAAGGACAACAAAGTCAAGGTATTGGAGTGGCCATCACAAAGCCCTGACCTCAATCCTATAGAAGATTTGTGGGCAGAACTGAAAAAGCGTGTACGAGCAAGGAGGCCTACAAACCGGACTCAGTTACACCAGCTCTGTCAGGAGGAATGGGCCAAAATTCACCCAACTTTGTGGGAAGCTTGTGGAAGGCTACCCAAACGTTTGACCCAGTTAAGCAATTTAAAGGCAATGTTACCAAATACAAATTGAGTGTTTGTAAACTTCTGACCCACTGGGAATGTGATGAAAGAAATAAAAGCTGAAATAA
The DNA here is from genome assembly GCF_020615455.1 of Coregonus clupeaformis. Taxonomy (NCBI): domain Eukaryota; kingdom Metazoa; phylum Chordata; class Actinopteri; order Salmoniformes; family Salmonidae; genus Coregonus; species Coregonus clupeaformis. Next base: position 9,555 of record NW_025538980.1, on the reverse strand, counting down.
ATAATCCTCTACTATTATTCTGACATTTCACATTCTGAAAATAAAGTGGTGATCCTAACTGACCTAAGACAGGGAATTTCTACTAGGATTAAATGTCAGGAATTGTGAAAAACTGAGTTCAAATTTATTTGGCTAAGGTGTATGTAAACTTATATATATATATATATATATATATATATATATATACACAGTACCAGTCAAAGGTTTGGACACGCCTACTCATTCAAGGGTTTTTCTTTATGTTTACTATTTTCTACATTGTAGAATAATAGTAAAGACATCAAAACCATGAAATAACACATATGGAATCATGTAGTAACCAAAAAAGTGTTAAACAAAGACTCTTGAAGGTAGCCGCCCTTTGCCTTGATGGCAGCTTTGCACAATCTTGGTATTCTCTCACAACCATTTCCAGGGCTTGTGCCATAGATTTTCAAGTAGATTCAAGTCAAAACTGTAACTCGGCTACTCAGGAACATTCACTGTGTTCTTGATAAGTCACTCCAGTGTAGATTTGGCCTTGTGTTTTAGGTTATTGTCCTGCTGAAAGGATAATTAAATCTCCCAGTGTCTGGTCAGGAAAGCAGACTGAACCAGGTGTTCAGTCCTTAACAATTACAAGCATACCCATAACATGATGCAGCCACCACTATGCTTGAAAATATGGAGAGTGGTAGTCAGTAATGTCTCGTATTGGATTTGCCCGAAACATAACACTTTGTATTCAGGACAAAAGTTAATTGCTTTGCCACATTTTCTACAGTATTAATTTAGTGTCTTGTTGCAAACAGGATGCATGTTTGGGAATATTTGTATTGGGTACAGCTTCCTTTTTTTTCACAATTAGGTTAGTATTGTGGAGTAACTACAATGTTGTTGATTCATCCTCAGTTTTCTCCTACCACAGCCATTAAACTCTGTAACTGTTTTAAAGTCACCATTGGCCTCATGGTGAAATCCCTGAGTGGTTTCCTTCCTCTCACGCAACTGAGTTAGGAAGGATGCCTGTATCTTTGTAGTGACTGGGTGTATTGATACACCATTCAAATTGTAATTAATAACTTGACTCATGATCATAGGGATATTCAATGTCTGCTTTTTTATTTTTACCCATCTACCAATAGGTGCCCTTCTTTAGGCATTGGAAAACCTCCCTGGTCTTTGTGGTTGAATCTGTGTTTGAAATTCACTCTGACTAAGGGACCTACAGATAATTGTATGTGTGGGGTAAGCAGAGATGAGGTAGTTATTCAAAAATCATGTTAAACAATACTATTGCACACAGAGTGAGTCCATGCAACATATTATGTGACTTGTTAAGCACATTTTTACTCCTGAACTTATTTAGGCTTGCCATAACAAAGGGGTTGAATATTTATTGACTCAAGACATTTCAGCTTTTCATTTTTAATTAATATTTGTAAAATAAATTGAAAACATCATTCCACTTTGACATTATGGGGTATTGTGTGTTGGCCAGTGACAAAAAAATGTCAATTTAATCCATTTAAAATTCAGGCTGTAACACAGACACTGTATACCCACTTATTTTCAGTGGGCATTGCATATACTCACTTCCTAATCCCCACTAATGTTTCGGATCAAAGTAGTGTAGTGGAGGTATATGCTGTATCATTTATGTAGTACAATAGAAAAACCATGCAAAAAAATTGCCTACACAAACCAAGTGAAATATTTTGCAGTATGGGTACCATAGCATAGGTCTATATTATTCAGCACGACAGTCAGGTAATGCGGCGTCTGGCTGAGCCTCGAAAGCCAGATAAAAGATTTCAGCACCGGACAGCTCCGCACTCCGCTCTGTTCTCTGACTCCTGATATTCACATTCACAAAGAGAATTGTGCACATATTCCAAATGTCTCATGAGTTCTACAGTTTAGCCTCTTTATTTAGCTTCTCGATAGAAGAGCTTTAGAGACAGGGCTATGGGTTTAGACCAGGGCCCTGACTTGATCCGATAGCAATCACCATTTCACCTATAGACTAAATAGATTAGGCCTACAGAAATCATGTGGCAAAGACTACAGCCTAAAAAAGTTATACATATAAATCTGGTCCTTTAGCCTAACATATCAGCCATAAGCGCTAGGCCTATTGTTTAATTCTGGATATCATGGTGGATCTACTTGCATTGCCATGATTTTAGGTCATTCAGAGTAGCCTACATCTGATTCTCATTTGTTCACACAGGGCGCCTTTCATTCCCAGGCAGGCCTGTTGGGAATTTATTGGCAAAAATTAGAGTATACCCACAACGACTACACCACTGATGTCTGGGTATTTTTGCTGGCGAACATTGTCCCAGTCACTTTTACTCAGGCCCAGCCACATGGTAATTTCTACCTAAGCCTCTTCATGTTCCCTTCATAATTAGGATGTATCTGAATTTCAAACGGTCACATAGTGCTTACAATCTCAAAATTGAAGCATCATTGTCTTCCTTGAAATTATAGTAATTGGTTAATTATGAGAGATTTTATACTAAAAAGTAAGTTTCATATGAATGTAATCTCATCTGAGGTGTTAGATGCAGAGGAAGGCTAACAGGGTGACTGTGGAAACACAGCTTTTTCCTGTTAGTCTTGTTACTTCACTCCAGAATATCCCAGGCCCCTCTCTCTCTCTCTCTCTCTCTCTCTCTCTCTCTCTCTCTCTCTCTCTCTCTCTCTCTCTCTCTCTTCTCTCTCTCTCTCTCTCTCTCTCTCTCTTTTCTCTCTCTCTCTCTTCTCTCTCTCTCTCTCTCTCTCTCATTTAACAGAGCTGGAGTAGAGAGAGGAGGGGTGTGGATAGAAACTTGTAGTTTTAAAACAGGAGTTGTATTTTATCTCTGGGTTCTAGACTCAGAAAACACTATGCGGCTCGACTCGACTCAACTTGTATTTACCTATCCAGAAGATTATGACTTCTGACAACTATGCAGTATGCATGCTGCATGGACAACCATGATGTATTACAGTTTTTCTCAATTGCTAAAACACTAAACCCTATTGTCTGAACCAAATGCTCAGTTGCCTGAACCCACTGATTGAATCAATCACTCTTTTGGCAAACCAAAGCACTTTTCACCTGTTTAGACATAACTTGCCAACACATTTTCATTGTGATGCACAGGTGACAAAAGTCAAACACAATTAGAGCACAGGTGTCACCACTTGAACACAACAACTCAAAATTGATCACACTTGTGGCTAATGATGTGAGGGAACATATACAGTAAGCCAGTTCAGAGAGCACTGGTTTGTGAGGCCCTACAATGGATAGAAATCTGAGAGGAAGAGTTTGTGTGAGAGGAGGTCGAGGTGGTCGAGGTGGTCAGCGAAGACAAAGAACAGTAATATCTGATGAAATCAGAGCTACTGTGATTGACCATGTTCTTGTCCATGGTATCGAGCATGAGGGAGGCTGGACAAAGGGGTACAACCAAACATCAGTAGATTCACTGTGTCCACCATAATCCGAAGATTTAGAGAAGAGAACAGGTAATTACCTTTTTTTGACATTATAGTACAGTATGTAAATGTTGACAGTAATTACTGTATGACATACTATATACTGTACCACAGTATACTGTAAGTAAATATATGTTTCAGTACATCACTGTACCAATGTACTGTAGTATTGTAATGGAGGGTTGGTCTAACTGTTTGTAGGCCTAGTATTCCATGTATATTTTTTTGTAACTCCATGTTCTCTTTTTTGTAGAATTGAAAGACTGCCACATGGGGGTGGGAGGACAGGTATGTTCTCCCCACACCAAGAGACCCTAATTGTTGATATGGTCCGTGAGAACAATGCCATTAAACTGAGCCAAATTCAGCAGAAGATCATTGAGGACCATTTAAATTTTGAGGGTATCAACAGTGTCAGCCTCTCACTGTTGATCGTGTCCTCAAGCGTAACAGACTGCGCATGAAACAGCTATACAGAGTGCCCTTTGATCGCAACTCAGACAGAGTCAAAGAGCAAAGATTCCAGTATGTACAGGTTGGCATATATCCAGACACATTCAATGTTGATTACTCTAAGTAGATTTACTGTAGTGGCCTAAATCACTTTTTCCGTATCACTTACAAAACTATATATATTTCTACAGAGGGTTTTTCAACTGGATGCAATGGAAAGACCCCATCAATACATCTACATGGATGAAGTGTAACGATCCCGGCTGTCTGAGTCGGGTCCTGGTCGTAATCTCCAGTTTCCCGAGGGTTCGGGAACGCTCCGGGGAGCGCTCTGGTTTCCGCACCTGCTTCCCATTAGCAATCTGCACACCTGGGCCTAATCAGCACCTTTCTTAGGCTCTGGCCCAACATCCAGTTCCTGCCGGATCGTTAGCCATGAACAGTAGGTGTATCTGCGTATCAGTTAGAGTATCTAGCGTGAGTTTTTGTTGTTTTGTACTTTGTTGAGTTTTTGTGTCCTTACCTCCGTTTTTGTTTCACCTGCAGTCACACGTCCGGGAACCTTCACCCCACCTCTGCCTGATGGTCGGCGGCTGCCGACCATCACTGGACCTTGCACTGCACCCCCCAACTACTCATCCACGCCGCTTCGCTCTGTCCCTGGAATATTCTGCACCTTTGTTTGTATCCGAATAAACCCTCACTTCCGTTCAACTCTCCTTGTCCTGGTCTGCTTTTGGGTTCTGGGCTGAGGGAACTGTGACAGAACGATCCGCCAATTATGAACCCAGCGGACCTGGACTCCGTTCGCCATGCCATCACCCAGCAGGAGAAGATGTTGGGCCATCATAGCACGGTACTACAGGAGATCAGTGGCAGTTCGTGAACCTCTCTACCGGTCTGACGGAGGTCCAGGACCAGCGCAAGTTTCCGGTGGAGGATCCACTACGGTTTCACCCATCCCCCTGCCGCTTCTGGAGCTGTGTCCTTCCCGTGAGCCCGAGGTTCCGACGCCGGATAGATATGAGGGAGCTGGGAAGATGCCGTTCCTTCCTTATGCAGTGTGGATTAGTGTTCGATCTACAGCCCTACTCTTATGCCACAGACAAGGCTAGGATAGCCTTTGTGGATTGCGTTGCTGCGTGGTCGAGCGCTGGAGTGGGCTTCAGCCGTTTGGGAACGACAAGACCCTGCATGGCTTCATACCAGGGGTTCACGGCCGGTTGAGAAGCTCTTCGACCATTCCGTCCGAGGGAGGGACGAAGCTAGGCGCCTGTTTTCGCTCACCAAGGTACTGCAAGGCGTGGCCGACTTGTGATCGAGTTCAAGACGTTGGCTGTGGAGAGTGGGTGGAACGAGGAGTCTCTGCAAGCGGCCTTTACCAGGGTCTGTCGGGAGCAGCTCAAGGATGAGTTGATCTCCTATCCGGAGCCTAGTGACCTGGACAGCTTGGTAGCCTTGTCCATTCGGGGTGGATAATCGAGTCCGTGAGCGAAGGAGGAGAAGCAATGGGGTCCATCCAATCGATCAGCTTCTCAGTTCCCAGTCGGGTCGGGTGGTGGTCCAGAACACGTTCGATCATTCTCCTCCACAAAGGATTAGTGGAGAGGTCCTCTCTCCCGATTCTGAACCCATGCAAGTGGGGCGCAAGGAGTTAACAACAAGGAGGAGCGCCAACATAGACGTGAGACCAACTGCTGCCTCTACTGTGGTCGCTCGGAGACATTACATCTCCACCTTTGCTCCCTGCGGTCGCCAATCTGCCCGGCTCGCTAAAGTTGGGAGGGACTTTTAGCGAGCCAGTTTCAACCTCTCAGTACCTCTGTCAGACCCGCTTCCCACCCTTGTGAACAGGAATCAGAGCTTAGCGCTAACGCTTTTATCGATTCAGGTCCGGCGGGAAGCTTTCTGATCCGAGTTGGTGGAACAGCTGGGGCTTTCCAAGGAGCAATTGCCGGAAGCCATTGAAGCGACCACTCTGAACGGCAGTAGTCTGGCACGTATCACGATGAGGACTGAACCGGTTAAGATGCGGTTGTCAGGGAATCATTCTGAGATGATTTCATTTTTTCATTCTGCCGTCTTCCCATGTTCCTCTGGTCCTTGGATACCCCTGGCTGAAGGAACACAATCCCAGTTTGATTGGGTGACGGGCAAGGTAACGAAGTTGGAGCCTGGATTGTCATGCTAACTGTCTCAAGACTGCCTGCCCTCATTCGGTTACCAGTCAGGTGATTGAGGCTAAACCTCCAGATTTGTCCCTGGTTCCCGAGACATATCACGATTTGGGGGAAGTTTTCAGTAAGCAGAAGGCTCTGTCACTCCCCCCCCACCGACTACATATGATTGTGCCATCAACCTGGTTCCTGGAGCTGTCTACCCCAAGGGAAGGTTATACAGTATCTCCGCGACCTGAACGTGAGGCGTTGGAGACCTACATCAAGGAGTCCCTAGCTGCTGGTCCGTTCGTCCCTCGTCATCACCCCTGGGGGCAGGATTCTTCTTTGTGGGTAAGAAGGATGGCTCCTTCGACCATGTATTGATTATCGGGGGTTGAATGACATCACGGTCGTAAGAACAAGTATCCCCTGCCCCTTGATGAGTTCTGCCTTCGACTCTTTACAGGGTGCTACGGTGTTCACTAAGTTAGACCTACGCAACGCGTATCACCTGGTCCGGATCAGAGAGGGGGGACGAGTGGTTGACGGGTTTCAATACACCGATGGAGCACTTCGAGTATCAGGTGATGCCGCTTTGGACTGACCAATGCTCCAGCGGTATTCCAGAGTATGGTGAACGACGTCCTGAGAGATATGATCGGTCTCTTCGTGTTTGTTTACCTGGATGACATTCTGATCTTCTCGAAGGAACCTTCCGACCACGTCCAGCATGTCCGGCAGGTTCTACAGCGATTATTGGAGAATCGCCTGTTCGTGAAGGCCGAGAAGTGCGAGTTTCACGCCCACACGACATCCTTTCTCGGGTACATCATCTCCAGGGGTGAGATTAGGATGGACCAGGAGAAGGTTAGAGCGGTTCTGGAATGGGCCCAGCCCGGTACGAGATTGCAGCTCCAGAGAGTTTTTGGGGTTTGCGAATTTCTACCGCAGATTCATCCGGAATTACAGCCGTGTGGCCGCTCCATTAACTGCCTTGACTTCCAGCATCAGGACCTTCAAGTGGAATCCTGAGGCGGATCGAGCGTTTCTGGATTTGAAGAGGCGATTCACCAACGCACCGATTCTCTCTCAACCGGACAAGGCCCGTCAGTTCGTCGTTGAAGTGGACGCGTCTGATGTGGGAGTTGGCGCCATCCTGTCGGCGATGCTCCACGGACAGTAAACTCCATCCCTGCGCCTACTACTCTGCGCTCGCCCTTTCGCCTGCGGAGAGGAATTACGATGTGGGTAACCGGGAGCTGCTCGCGGTGAAACTTGCCCTGGAGGAGTGGCGCCACTGGTTGGAGGGGGCGGAGCAACCGTTTATTGTCTGACTGACCACAAGAATCTTGCTTACGTGCAATCGGCTAAACGTCTCAACTCCCGCAGGCCAGGTGGCGTTGTTTTTCGAGGATTCAAGTTTGTCCTGGACGTCCCGACCTGGATCAAGAACGGCAAGGCGGACGCCTTGTCCCGGTGTTCTCAAGACGGAGGAGAGTGGGTCCAAGACCGAGACAATTCTCCCCGGAACTGCGTCGGGGGAGCAGTTATGGGAGGATTGAGGAGGAGGGTTGCTGGCGGCCCTTCGGACTCAGCCCGGTCCCCTTAACGGTCCACCCGGTCGGTTGTTTGTGCCTGAGTCGGTCCGTTCTGCTGTTCTCAAATGGTCCCACGCCAGTAAGATGGCTTGCTCCCTGGCGTGGCTCGGACGATGGCGCGTTTCTTCGCAGACGTTTTGGTGGCCGCCATGGCCGAGGATACTCGGGGTTTTGTTGCTGCCTGTCCAGTGTGTGCGCAGAATAAGAGTACCAATCGCCCAGCTCTGGACTACTTCACCCCCTTCCTATTCCCCCGGCGTCCATGGTCGCATCTGGCCCTGGACTTCGCCACGGGGTTGCCCGCCTTCTGAGGGGAACACGGTCGTTCTGACTATCGTGGACAGGTTCAGAAGTTCGCCCACTTTGTGCCTATTGCCAAGCTTCCCTCTGCCTCGGAGACGTCCGAGATCCTGGGTCAGGAGGTTTCCAGGGTCCACGGTTTGCCCAGTGATATCGTTTCCCGACCGTGGCCCTCAGTTTACTCTGCTGTCTGGAAGTCCTTCTGTTTGGCCATTGGGAGCTACAGTCAGTCTCACATCTGGTTTTCACCCCCAATCCAATGGGTCAGGCGGAGAGAGCCAACCAGAAGATGGAATCCACGCTACGCTGTCTGGTCTCTTCCAACCCCACCTCCTGGGCCTCTCAGTTGCCTTGGGTTGAGTATGCCCACAATACTCTCCCCTACATCTGCCACTGGGATGTCTCCCTTCCAGTGCCTGTATGGCTACCAACCTCCCCCTGTTCCTTCTCAGGAGAAGGAGCTCTCTGTGCCTTCTGTTCAGGCCCATATTCGATGTGCCACCGGACCTGGCATCGGGCCAGAAAGGCACTCCTTAGAGGTTCGGACCGGTATCAGCTCAGGCGATCGTCGCTGACCCCCCGCCCTCCCACCTATACCATCGGGAAGATAGGGTTTGGTTGGCCAACACGGATCTTCCGTTACGGACTGAGTCTAGGAGTTGTTACCGAAGTTTATTGGTCCGTTTGTGGTGGAGAAGGTGATCAATCCAGTGGCAGTGCGACTCAAACTACCGAGGACGCTCAGAGTCCATCCCACCTTTCATGTCTCCTGCCTCAAGCCTGTCTTCCTCAGTCCTCTGTTGCCTCCTCCGCCTCCTCCTCCTCCTCCTCGGATGATCGGAGGTGGTCCTGCCTACACGGTGCGTCGCATTATGGATTCCAGACGGCGGGGCCGGGGTTTCCAGTATCTCGTGGGACTGGGAGGGGTATGGTCCTGGAAGAGAGGAGTTGGATTCCGCGGCGACAGGTCCTAGATGCGGATCTCATCAGGGACTTTCCGCCCTCCATCCTGGCGCGTCCGGAGTCGCCCGGTGGCGTTGTCGGAGGGGGTACTGTAACGATCCCGGCTGTCTGAGTCGGGTCCCTGGTCGTAATCTCCAGTTCGAGGTCGGGAACGCTCCGGGGAGCGCTCTGGTTTCCGCACCTGCTTCCATTAGCAATCTGCACACCTGGGCCTAATCAGCACCTTTCTTAGGCTCTGGCCCAACATCCAGTTCCTGCCGGATCGTTAGCCAGAACAGTAGGTGTATCTGCGTATCAGTTAGAGTATCTAGCGTGAGTTTTGTTGTTTTGTACTTTGTTGAGTTTTTGTGTCCTTACCTCCGTTTTTGTTTCACCTGCAGTCACACGTCCGAACCCCACCTCTGCCTGATGGCGCGCGGCTGCCGAGCCATCACTGGACCTTGCACTGCACCCCCCAACTACTCATCCACGCCGCCCGCTCTGTCCCTGGAATATTCTGCAACCTTTTGTTTGTATCCGAATAAACCCTCACTTTCGTTCAACTCTCCTTGTCCTGGTCTGCTTTTGGGTTCTGGCTGAGAACTGTGACATGAAGCTGGGTTTAATCTCAC
>NW_025538979.1:0-15489 GCF_020615455.1 Coregonus clupeaformis | reverse complement strand
CCCTGCTAGTTCCTGCCAAGGCAGCAGCTACTCTTCCTGGGGTTTATTATGGATCCCCCATTAGTTCCTGCCAAGGCAGCAGCTACTCCAGCAACATTAATGTAGTATATATACACAACACTTTTTTGTTACATTTCATAACACTTTTCACAGCACATTAAGTGTGTTCCCTCAGGCCACTATCCCTCTACTACCACATATCTATAACACAACATCCAATGTTACGGTGTGTAGAGTGCGTGTCTTTATCATGTGTGTGTGTCATGCGTTTGTCTATTGCCTGTGTGTGTCTCTTCACAGTCCCCGCTGTTCCATAAGGTGTATTTATTTATGTCTCTATGTTGTACTGTGCCTCCCGTTGTCTGCTCTGGACTTTGGGATTGTGAAGAGACCTCTGGTGGCATGTCTTGTGGGGTATCCATGGGGCGGCAGGTAGCTTAGTGGTTAAGAGCGTGTTGTGCCAGTAACCGAAGGTCTCTGGTTCTAATCCCCGAACGACTAGGTGAAAAATCTGTCGATGTGCCCTTGAGCAAGAAACTTAACCCAATTGCTCATGTAAGTTGCTCTGGATAAGAGTGTCTGCTAAATGACTTAAATGTAAATGTGATCTGGAGCTGTGTGCTTGTAGTTTAAACAGACACCTTGGTTCATTCAGCATGCTCAATACTTCTTACAAAAACACAAGTAGTGATGAAGGTCAATCTCTCCTCTACTTTGAGCCATGAGAGATTGGCATTTTATATTATCTGTTAGCTCTCTGTGTACATTTAAGGGCCAGTCGTGCTGCCCTGTTTTGAGCCACAATTGTAATTCCCTCTTTGTGGCACCTGACCACATGACTGGACAGTAGGACAAATGCAACAAAACTAGGGCCTGTAGGACCTGCCTTGTTGATAGTGCTGTTAAGAAGGCAGAGCAGCGCTTTATTATAGACAGACTTTACATTTACATTTACTTTAAGTCATTTGATGACGCCTTATCCAGAGCGACTTACAAATTGGTTCATTCACCTTATAGCCAGTTGGACCAACCACTTATACTACAATTTCTTATTTTTTTATATATTTTTTTTATTTTTAATTTTTTATTATTATTATTACTATATTTTTTTTAAATTTAAATTTTTTAAATTTAAATTATATTATTATTATTAAATTGTTTTATCTTTATTTTTCTTTTTTTCTTTTTTAGGGGGTTGGGTGGGTTGGGGGTAAGGGGGGGTAGAAGGATTACTTTATCCTATCCCAGGTATTCCTTAAAGAGGTGGGGTTTCAAATGTCTCCGGAGGTGGTGAGTGACTCCGCTGTCCTGGTCGTGGGAGCTTGTTCCACCATTGGGGTGCCAGAGCAGCGGAACAGTTCTGACTGAGCTGAGCCGAAACTATGGAAGCTTCCAGCAGAGGAAGGGGACCCAGCAGGCCAGAGGTGGATGAACGCAATGCCCTCGTTTTGGGTGCTAGGGACTGATCAGAGCCTGAAGGTGCGAGGTGCCGTTCCCCTCACAGTTCCATAGGCAAGCACCATGGTCTTGTAACAGATGCGAACTAACTGGAAAGGCCAGTGGAGTGTGCGGAGGAGCGGTTGACGTGGAGAGAACTTAAAGGTTGAACACCAGGCGGACATGCGGCATTCTGTGATGAGTTGTAGGGGTTTAATGGCACAGGCAGGGGAGCCCAGCCAACAGCAAGTTGCAGTAATCCAGACGGGAGATGGCCAAGTGCCTGGATTAGGACCTGTGCCGCTTCCTGTGTAAGGCAGGGTCGTACTCTCCGAATGTTGTGAGCATGAACCCTACAGGATCGGGTCACCTGCCTTGATGTTGCGGAGAACTGACAGGGTGTTGTCCAGTTCACGCCAAGGCTCTTCGCACTCTGGGAGGAGGACACAACAGAGTTATGTCAAACCGTGGATGGCGAGATCATGAACGTGCAGTCCCTTCCCGGGGGAAGAGCAGCTCCGTCTTGCCAAGGTTCAGCTTCGAGGTGGTGATCCGTCATCCATACTGATATGTCTGCCAGACATGCAGAGATGCGATTCACACCTGGTTATCAGAAGGGGAAAGGAGAAGATTAGTTGTGTATCGTCAGCTTAGCAATGATAGGAGAGGCCATGTGAGGAATATGACAGAGCCAAGTGACTTGGTGTATGAAGCGAGAATAGAGAGGGCCTGGGAACTGAGCCCTGGGGGGACACCAGTGGTGAGAGCACGTGGTGCGGAGACAGCTTCTCGCCACGCCACTTGGTAGGAAGCGACCGGGTCAGGTAGGACGCAATCCAAGAGGTGAGCCGCGCTGGAGATGCCCAGCTCGGAGAGGGTGGAGAGAGGGATCTGATGGTTCACAGTATCAAAGGCAGCAGCACAGGTCTAGAAGGATAAGAGCAGAGGAGAGAGAGTTAGCTTTAGCAGTGCGGAGAGCCTCCGTGACACAGAGAAGAAAGAACTCAGGTTGAATGACCAGTTTTGAAACCTGACTGGTTTGGATCAAGAAGGTCATTCTGAGAGAGATAGCAAGAGAGTTGGCTAGAGACGGCACGCTCAATAGTTTTGGAGAGAAAAGTAAGAAGGGATACTGGTCTGTAGTTAGTTGAGCATCAGAGGGATCAAAGTGTTGGTTTTTGAGAAAGGGGGTGCAACTCTTGCTCTCTTGAAGACCCGGAAGGGACATAGCCAGCGGTCAAAGGATGAAAGTTGATCAGCGAGGGGTGAGGTAGGGGAGGGTCACCGGAGATGGTCTGGAGAAGAGAGGAGGGGATAGGGTCAAGCGGGCAGGTTGTTGGGCGGCCTGCCGTCCGCTGAAGTCCGAATGATTTTATCTGGAGAGAGAGGGGAGAAAGAAGTCAAAGCATAGGGTAGGGCAGTGTAAGCAGGACCAGCAGTGTCATTTGACTTAACAAACGAGGATCGGATGTCGTCAACCTTTTTTTCAAAGTGGTTTACAAAGTCATCCACAGAGAGTGGGAGGATTCAGCAGGGGAGGAGTGTGGTAAAGAGCTTCCTGGGGTTAGAGGCAGATGCTTGGAATTTAGAGTGGTAGAAAGTGGCCTTAGCAGCAGAAACAGATGGAAGAAAATGTAGAGAAGAGGGGGGCAAAGATCCAGGTCCGCAGGGAGTCAAGTTTTCTTCCATTTCCGCTCAGCTGCCCGAGCTCTGTTCCTGTGAGCTCGCAATGAGTCATCAAGCCACGGAGCTGGAGGGGAGAACCGAGGCCGGCCGGGAGGATAGGGAACATAGAGATCAAAGGATGCAGAAAGGGAGGAGAGGAGGGTTGAGGAGGCAGAATCAGGAGATTGGAGGGAGATGGATTGAGCAGAGGGAAGAGATGATAGGATGGAAGAGGAGAGAGGTAGCGGGAGAGAGAGAGCGAAGGTTGCGACGGCACATTACCATCTGTGTAGGGGCAGAGTGAGTAGTGTTGGAGGAGAGCGAGAGAGAGAAGGGGATACAAAGTAGTGGTCGGAGACATGGAGGGGAGAGTTGCAGTGAGATTAGTAGAAGAACAGCATCTAGTAAAGATGAGGTCAAGCGTATTGCCTGCCTTGTGAGTAGGGGGGACGGTGAGAGGGTGAGGTCAAAGAGGAGAGAGGAGTGGAAAGAAAGGAGGCAGAGAGAAATGAGTCAAATGTAGACGTAGGGAGGTTGAAATCCCCCAGAACTGTGAGGGGTGAGCCATCCTCAGGAAAGGAGCTTATCAAGGCGTCAAGCTCATTGATGAACTCTCCAAGGGAACCTGGAGGGCGATAGATGACAAGGATATTAAGCTTAAATGGGCTAGTGACTGTGACAGCATGGAATTCAAATGAGGAGATAGACAGATGGGTTAGGGGAAAATTTAGAATGTCCACTTGGGAAATATGAGGATTCCTGTGCCACCACCCCGCTGACCAGATGCTCTCGGGGTATGCGAGAACACACGGGTCAGACGAGAAGAGAGCAGTAGGAGTAGCAGTGTTTTCAGTGGTAATCCATGTTTCCGTCAGCGCCAAGAAGTCGAGGGATTGGAGGGTAGCATAGGCTGGGATGAACTCTGCCTTGTTGGCAGCAGAACGGCAGTTCCAGAGGCTGCCTGAGACCTGGAACTCCAGGTGAGTGGTGCGTGGTGCGTGCAGGGACCACCGAGAGTTAGAGAGGCAGCGAGCCACGCGGTGTGAGGCGTTTGTGTAGCCTAAAGCGGAGAGGAGAGAACAGGGATAGGCAGAGGCATAGTTGACAGGCTGCAGCAAATGGCTAGCAATAATGCAGAGGAGATCGGAATGAAATGAACTAAACATCTGGGAAAGGAGAGAGAGCGGGGCCTCCCCTCACCACAACTCCCAAATATAACTCTCCCAACTTCCACCTCAGAAACTATAATTGTTGTAAACTACAGCGGTTCAATGTTTTCTAGGAATAGACTAACTCAGCTAGCTAACTAGGCGCAGCATTATTCCGTGAACAGCTAGTTCTAGAATAGCTAGCAAACTAGCTAGCCATTGCTTTCAGACAAAGAAGAACCCCTCCTTTCACGGCACGAACACACAGAGAGAGCCAAACTAACGTTAACTAGTCACCCATGTCCCGAATTCCCTGAACGACTCGGGCTATCAATACGTAAAAAACAAAACACAAATGTAGGTTATGACTTACCCCTAGCAGCTACTGTTAGCTAGCCAAGTGCAAAGCTAGCCACTGAATTGACTCAGCCAGTTCGCGTCTGTTCGCTAGGTCGTTCCAGCTAATGTTTACTAGTAGCTATCCAGGTAGCAACAAGCTAGCTAAATTTCAAGCACAGTAGCCACTTGCTACCTAACGTTAACGGTTCAGACATGAGGTTAGAAAACAGCTGAATGGTAGGCAATTGTTGTATGTAATCATTGTAGGCAGCCAGCTGGCGTAACCTAAGGCACTCCCAGGCATGAAATAACTATACTGCTTGCTAATAGCTACTCGCCAGCTAGTCCAGGTGGAGGGGTTAGCCAGCTAGCTTAGTGCTGCGCCCGGCGCCGCCGAAATACAATACTAACCTACAATAATTACATACAACAACCCACGATCGACTACCAACAATACCTAACTACAATCTAAATACATATGTGGGTTATGACTACCCCTAGCAGCTACTGTTAGCTAGCCAAGTGCAAAGCTAGCCACTGAATTGACTCAGCCAGTTCGCGTCTGCTCGCTCGGTCGTTCCAGCTATTGTTTACTAGTCGCTATCCAGGCAGCAACAAGCTAGCTAAATTTCCAAGCACAGTAGCCACTTGCTACCTAACGTTAACGGTTCAGACAATGAGGTTAGAAAACAGCTGAATGGTAGGCAGTTCTTGTATGTAATTATTGTAGGCAGCCAGCTGGCGTAATTACAAGCACTCTCAGGCGTGAGACAACTATACATTGCTAATAGCTACTGCCAGCTAGGTGGTGAGTTAGCTAGCTATGCCAGCTAGCTTCGTCTACACCCGGCACCGCCTGAATACAGTACTAACCTACAATAATTACATACAGACAACCCACTTATACCTACACTACAATACCAACTACAATCTAAATACATAGTTTAAGCCTTATGACAAAGCCCACGCTATGTATAAAGCCAAACTTACCCGACGCCAAGCTTACCTTACCTGACGACCTCCGCTTACCTCCTGCCTGCTGTTCTCTCTTTATGTGCTGACTATGCTACACGGCTTCCTCTCCTTTATGTGTTGTGTTGTATCAATGTGTTTTGACCATGACAGTTTACAATCCAGGGTTACTCCAAGCAGTTTAGTCACCTCTAACTTGCTCAATTTCCACATTATTCATTACAATATTTAGTTGAAGTTTAGGGTTTAGTGAATGATTTGTCCCAAATACAATGCTTTAGTTACGTTTTTCCAGCAGCAGATGATCGATATGTCAAAAGCCGCACTGAAGTCTAACAAAACAGCCCCCCACAATCTTTATAATTTCTCTCCAGCCAATCATCAGTCATTTGTGCTAGTGCCATCCATTTACATTGACATTTTAGTCATTTGCAGACGTCTTATCCAGAGCGACTTACAGTTAGTGAGTGAATACATTTTTCATATTGGCCCCCGGTGGGAAACGGGCTACAGGGGACTATGTTGTTGAATGTCTTTCCCCTATAAGCGTGCTGAAAGTCTGTTGTCAATTTGTTTACTGTAAATAGCATTGTATCTGGTCAAACATAATTTTTCCAGAAGTTTACTAAGGGTTGGTAACAGGCTGATTGGTCGGCTATTTGAGCCAGTTAAGGGGCTTAACTATTCTTAGGTAGCAGAATGACTTTTGCTTCCTCCAGGCCTGAGGAACACACTTTCTAGTAGGCTTAGATTGAAGATATGGCAAATAGGGAGTGGCAATATCGTCCGCTATTATCCTCAGTGATTTACATCCAAGTTGTCAGACCCCAGTGGCTTGTCAATGTTGATAGACAACAATCCTTTTTTTCCACACCTCTTCCACACTCACTTTTTCGGAATTCAAAATTACAATGCTTGTCTTTCATAATTTGGTCAAATATACTTGGATGTGTAGTGTCAGCAATTGTTGCTGGCATGTCATGCCTAAGTTTGGTAATCTTGCCAATGAAAAAATCATTAAAGTAGTTGGCAATATCAGTGGGTTTTGTGATGAATGAGCCATCTGATTCAATGAATGATGGAGCTGAGTTTGCCTTTTTGCCCAACATTGCATTGAAGGTGCTCCAAAGCTTTTTACTATCATTCTTTATGTCATTTATCTTTGTTTCATAGTGTAGTTTCTTCTTCTTTTTATTCCGTTTAGTCACATGATTTCTCAATTTGCAGTACGCTTTCAATCGGTGGTGCAGCCAGACTTATTTGCCATTCCTTTTGCCTCATCCCTCTCAACCATACAACCATACAACTCCCTCCACACTGTCTAAGACAGAGACAGTCTGAGCTAGGTTCAGCTGGGTTGGGGCCAGTGGCTTTCAGCACTATTTGTTTATGGCAACTGCTGTCTCGAGGCACCAAGCCAAACATCACAGAGTCACACTGAGCAGCAGCAGCACTACTGTCCCCAGATCCTTCCCTAAAGCCGTCTGTCTGTCTGCCTGCCTGTCTGCCTGTCTGTCTGCCTGTCTGTCTGCCTGTCTGTCTGTCTGTCTGTCTGTCTGTCTGTCTGTCTGTCTGTCTGTCTGCCTGTCTGTCTGCCTGTCTGCCTGTCTGTCTGCCTGTCTGTCTGCCTGTCTGTCTGCCTGTCTGCCTGTCTGTCTGTCTGTCTGTCTGTCTGTCTGTCTGTCTGTCTGATGACAAGCCACACATTCTAGCAGACCCCCTCTCCCTCTAGCAGGCCCCCTCTCCTCTAGCAGACCTCCCTTCCTCTAGCAGACCCCCTCTCCTTTAACAGACCCCCTCTCCTTTAACAGACCTCCCTCTCCTCTAGCAGACCTCCCTCTCCTCTAGCAGACCTCCCTCTCCTCTAGCAGACCCCCTCTCCTTTAACAGACCCCCCACTCCTCTAGCAGACCTCCCTCTCCTCTAGCAGACCCCCTCTCCTTTAACAGACCCCCCTCTCCTCTAGCAGACCTCCCTCTCCTCTCAGCAGACCCCCTCTCCTTTAACAGACCCCCTCCCTCCTCTAGCAGACCCCCTCTCCTCTAGCAGACCCCCTCTCCTTTAACAGACCCCCCTCTCCTCTCAGACCCCCCTTCTCTTTAACAGACCCCCTCTCCTCTAGCAGACCCCCTCTCCTCTAGCAGACCCCCTCTCCTTTAACAGACCCCCTCTCCTCTAGCAGACCCCCCTCTCCTCTAGCAGACCCCCTCTCCTCTAGCAGACCCCCCTCTCCTTTAACAGACCCCCTCTCCTCTAGCAGACCCCCCTCTCCTCTAGCAGACCCCCTCTCCTCTAGCAGACCCCCTCTCCTTTAACAGACCCCTCTCTCCTTTAACAGACCTCCCTCTCTCTAGCAGACCCCCTCTCTCCTTTAACAGACCCCCTCTCCCTTTAACAGACCCCCCTCTCCTCTAGCAGACCCCCTCTCCTCTAGCAGACCCTCCCTCTCCTCTAGCAGATCCCCCTCTCCTTTAACAGACCTCCCTCTCCTCTAGCAGACCCCCCCTCTCTCCTCTAGCAGACCCCCTCTCCTTTAACAGACCCCCTCTCCTTTAACAGACCACCCTCTCCTTTAACAGACCCCCTCTCCTTTAACAGACCCCTCTCCTTTAACAGACCTCCCTCTCCTTTAACAGACTCCCTCTCCTCTAGCAGACCCCTCTCCTCTAGCAGACCCCCTCTCCTTTAACAGACCCCCCTCTCCTTTAACAGACCACCCTCTCCCTTTAACAGACCCCCCTCTCCTTTAACAGACCCCCTCTACTCTCTAACAGACCCCCTCTCCTTTAACAGACCCCCTCTCCTCCTAGCAGACCTCCCTCTCCTCTAGCAGACCCCTCTCCTCTAACAGACCTCCCTCTCCTCTAGCAGACCCCCTCTCCTCTAGCAGACCCCCTCTCCTCTAGCAGACCCCCTCTCCTTTAACAGACCCCCTCTCCTCTAGCAGACCCCCTCTCCTCTAGCAGACCCCTCTCTCCTCTAGCAGACCTCCTCTCCTTCTTAACAGACCCCTCTCTCCTTTAACAGACCTCCCTCTCCTCTAGCAGACCCCCTCTCCTTTAACAGACCCCCTCTCCTTTAACAGACCCCCTCTCGTCCTAGCAGACTTCCTCTCCTCTAGCAGACCCTCCCTCTCCTCTAGCAGACCCCCTCTTCCCTTTAACAGACCTCCCTCTCTTCTAGCAGACCCCCTCTCCTCTAGCAGACCCCCTCTCCTCTAGCAGACCCCCTCTCCTTTAACAGACCCCCTCTCCTTTAACAGACCACCCTCTCCTTTAACAGACCCCCTCTCCTTTAACAGACCCCCTCTCCTTTAACAGACCTCCCACTCCTTTAACAGACCCCCTCTCCTCTAGCAGACCCCCTCTACTCTAACAGACCCCCTCTCCTTTAACAGACCCCCCTCTCCTCTAGCAGACCCCCCTCTCCTTTAACAGACCCCCCACTCCTCTAGCAGACCCCCTCTCCTTTAACAGACCCCCTCTCCTTAACAGACCCCCCTCCTCCTTTAACAGACCCCCTCTCCTTTAACAGACCCCCCTTCTCCTTTAACAGACCTCCCTCTCCCCTTTAACAGACCCCCTCTCCTCTAGCAGACCCCCCTCTACTCTAACAGACCCCCTCTCCTTTAACAGACCCCCCTCTCCTCTAGCAGACCCCCTCTCCTTTAACAGACCTCCCTCTCCTTTAACAGACCCCCTCTCCTCTAGCAGAACCTCTACTCTAACAGACCCCCTCTCCTTTAACAGACCCCCCTCCTCTAGCAGACCCCCTCTCCTCTAGCAGACCCCCTCTCCTCTAACAGACCCCCCTCTCCTCTAGCAGACCCCCTCTCCTCTAGCAGACCCTCCTCTAGCAGACCTCCTCTCCTCTAGCAGACCCCCCTCTCCTTTAACAGACCCCCTCCTTTAACAGACCCCTCTCCTCTAGCAGACCCCCTCTTCTCAGCAGACCCCTCTCCTTTAACAGACCCCCTCTCCTCTAGCAGACCCCCCTCTCCTTTAACAGACCCCCTCTCCTCTAGCAGACCCCCTCTCCTCTAGCAGACCCCCCTCTCCTTTAACAGACCCCTGCTCCTCTAGCAGACCCCCTCTCTTTAACAGACCCCCTCTCCTCTAGCAGACCCCCCTCTCCTCTAGCAGACCCCCTCTCCTCTCAGCAGACCTCCCTCTCCTCTAGCAGACCCCCTCTCCTTTAACAGACCCCCTCTCCTCTAGCAGACCCCCCTCTCCTCTAGCAGACCCCTCTCCTCTAGCAGACCCCCTCTCCTCTAGCAGACCTCCCTCTCCTCTAGCAGACCCCCCTCTCCTCTTGCAGACCCCCTCTCCTCTAACAGACCCCTCTCCTCTTGCAGACCCCCTCTCTCTCTTGCAGACCCCCTCTCCTCTAACAGACCCCCTCTCCTCTAGCAGACCCCCCTCTCCTAGGGGAGCTATGAGCCCTTTAGTGTGAGACTCTATTCACTCCCAAATAACATAAAGTGCCAGCCTTTTGACCAGGGCCCATAGGGTCACAAGTAAAAAGTAGTGGTTAAAAGTAGTGGTTAAAAGTAGTGGTTAAAAGTAGTGCACTATTTGGGACATAGCCTCTGTTCACAGCAGGAACGGACGGGGTCTGAGTTTAGAAGACTCTGTTCTGGTTTTAATGGTCAGGGCTTGGCTTTTCTCCCTAACGGTTTTAATGCTGTCCAGATTGGAACGGCTGTAATAGATTGAATTGCAGAGACCTCAGAGCTGTAAAGCGGTCAAAATAAAATCACATTTGTAAATTGTAGTCACCTGGTGTATAATTATAGGATGGATATGACTATGGCGTTAAGCTGATCTAGAAACGTCTTCTGATATGAAACAACCACGTTTCGCTTTCATTCAACCACAAGAAGGAAAGAGAAATGTAATGTTCTGTCCAACACAATGTTGTGTACAAGGTTATATCAATCCTCATGATATTGGCTCCCTCTGACATGCTGCGTAGTGCCAGGTGAAACACTAGATGAATTCAATTCAAACAATTCCACATTGTTGACGTGCTGAGAAGAAACAGGCATTATGGCGGTTGGACAGTTTACTATAAGCAGCGTAGTGACTGATGAGGTCATGTCAGGAGAAACACCACATGAGGTTAGTTGGTCAAAACAAACCAGTAATGCACTATATAGGGAATAGGGTACCATTTGATATAGGGAACAGGGTGCCATTTGATAGGGAACAGGGTGCCATTTGATATAGGGAACAGGTGCCATTTCATATAAAGGGAACAGGGTGCCATTTGATATAGGGAATAGGGTGCCATTTGATATAGGGAACTGTCACGCCCTGGCTCTGGGGACACTTGTATGTTGAGCCAGGGTGTGAGTTTCCTTTGTCGATTCTAGTTGTTGTGTTTCTAGGTTGGCCGAAGTGGTTCTCAATCAGAGGCAACTAGTGTCAGCTGTTGCTGGTTGTCTCTGATTGGGAACCATATTTATTCAGTCTGTTTGCCACAGTGGGGTGTGGGATCTTGTTCAATTAGGTTTGTGTTTAAACCGAGGACGTCACGTTATCGTTGTTGTTTTGTTCATGTGATTACTCATATAATAAAAATATGTTCACCTTCCACGCTGCGCCTTGGTCCTCTGTTCCCGAGCTGATCGTGACAGAAGATCCCACCAAGACTGGACCAAGCAGCGTGTCCAGGAGCCATCGCAGGGAGATCTCTAGCGGATCTCCTTCGCCTCCTCGACTGGGTCAAGCCGTGTGAGGAAGAGAGAGGCTGGACCTGGAAGCAGAAGGGCGAAAGTCTGGCGAGAGACATGGAGACCTGGTCCACGGGTAGGAGAGACGCCCAGAAAATGTTTAGGGGGCTCACGCCGTGGGACGACGGGGCAGCAGGAGGCCGCGATAGAGCGGTCCAGCGGTTGGCAGAGGAGGCCGCCAGGTTACGGGGGGCCACTGGTATTAAAGGGGAAGGGAAAGTGTAGAGGCACGGCGAGAGGTACTGGGGTGTGTTACCAGTCCGGTCCGGCCCATTCCCGATCCCCGCGTAGGCCAGTGGTGTGTGTCCCAGTACGGTCCGGCTTGTTCCTGTCCCCTGCATCGAGCCTGTAGTGCGCGTCGCCAGCCCGTCCGCCTGTTCGCTCCCCCGCACTAGCCAATGGTGCGCTGCCGCCAGCTCGGTCCGGCCTGTTCCTGCTCCCGCACCAAGCCAATGGTGCGTACGCCAGCCCGGCCCGGCCTGTTCCTGCTCCCCGCACCAAGCCAATGGTGCGCTCACCAGCCCGGTCCGGCCAGTTCTCTCCCCGCACCAGCCAGTGGTGCGCCCCCAGCCCGCCGGCCAGTTCCTGCTCCCCGCACCAAGGCAGTGGTGCGCCGCCAGCCCGCCCGGCCAGTTCCTGCTCCACGCACCGAGCCAGGGTGCGTGCCGCCAGCCTCGGCCCGGCCAGTTCCTGCTCCACGCACCAAGCCAGGGTGCGCGTCGCCAGCCCGGCCTATTCCTGCTCCCCTCACTAAGCCAGTGGTGCGCGTCGCCAGCGCCCGGCCTGTTCCTGCTCCCCACACCAAGCCAGTGGTGTGCGTCGCAGTCCGGCACGGCCCCGTGCCTGTTCCACCGGTGCCTGGTCCGCACCGGTCAGCTGCTCCACGCCGGAGCTGGAGCAATCCGCTCCACCAGTGTTCGGTCCAGCTCCGGCCAGTAGGGCCAGACCGACCAGGGGTACTTTGGGGGGTTAGAGAGGGAGTGGGGATCATGCCCGAGCCGATCCGCCGCCAAGTGAGTGCCCACCCGGTCCCTCCCCTGTGGTATTTGGTTGGCGCGGTCAGAGTCCGCGCCTTTTAGGGGGTACTGTCACGCCCTGGCTCTGGGGACACTTGTATGTTGAACCAGGGTGTGAGTTTCCTTGTCGATTCTAGTTGTTGTGTTTCTAGGTTGGCCAAAGTGGTTCTCAATCAGAGGCAACTAGTGTCAGCTGTTGCTGGTTGTCTTTGATTGGGAACCATATTTATTCAGTCTGTTTGCCACAGTGGGGTGTGGGATCTTGTTCCAATTAGGTTTGTGTTTAAACCGAGGACGTCACGTTATCGTTTGTTGTTTTGTTCGTGTGATTACTCATATAATAAAAATATGTTCACCTTCCACGCTGCGCTTTGGTCCTCTGTTCCCGACGATCGTGACAGGAACAGGGTGCCATTTGATATAGAGAACAGGGTGCCATTTGATATAGGGGAACAGGAGTGCCATTTCATATAGGGGAATAGGGTGCCATTTGATATAGAGAATAGGGTGCCATTTGATATAGGAACAGGGTGCCATTTGATATAGGGAACAGGGTGCCATTTCATATAGGGAACAGGGTGCAATTTCATATAGGGAATAGGGTGCCATTTGATATAGGGAACAGGGGTGCCATTTCATATAGGGAACAGGGTGCCATTTGATATAGGAACAGGGTGCCATTTGATATAGGGAACAGGGTGCCATTTCATATAGGGAACAGGGTGCCATTTGATATAGGGAACGGGTGCCATTTGATATAGGGAACAGGGTGCCATTTGATATAGGGAACGGGTGCCATTTGATATAGGGAACAGGGGTGCCATTTGATATAGGGAACAGGGTGCCATTTGATATAGGGAACAGGGTGCCATTTGATATAGGGAACGGTGCCATTTGATATAGGGGAACAGGGTGCCATTTGGGGGACACCAAAATGGGAGAGGCTATATGGACACACCTGGTACCCAAATTGATGACGTACACTACCAGTCAAAAGTTTGGACACACCTACTCATTCCAGGGTTTTTCTTTATTTTTTACTATTTTCTACATTGTAGAATAATAGTGAAGACATCAAAACCTTGAAATAACACATATGGAATCATGTAGTAACCAAAAAATTGTTCAACAAATCTAAATATATTTTATATTTGAGATTCTTCAAATAGCCACCCTTTGCCTTGATGACAACTTTGCACAAGCTTGGCATTATCTCAACCAGCAAAGAGAAACGACAGTCCATCATTACTTTAAGACATGAAGGTCAGTCATTATGGAAAATGTCAAGAACTTTTGAAAGTTTCTTCAAGTGCAGTCGCAAAAACCATCAAGCGCTATGATGAAACTGGCTCTCATGAGGACCGCCACAGGAATGGAAGACCCAGAGTTACCTCTGCTGCAGAGGATAAGTTCATTAGAGTTACCAGCCTCAGAAATTGCAGCCCAAATAAATGCTTCACAAAGTTCAAGTAACAGACACATCTCAACATCAACTGTTCAGAGGAGACTGTGTGAATCAGGCCTTCATGGTCGAATTGCTGCAAAGAAAAACACTACTAAAGGACACCAATAAGAAGAAGAGGACTTGCTTGGGTCAAGAAACACGAACAATGGACATTAGACCGGTGGAAATGTGTCCTTTGGTCTGGAGTCCAAATTGGAGATTTTGGTTCCAACCGGCTGTGTCTTTGTGAGACGCAGGTGTGGGTGAACGGATGATCTCCGCATGTGTATTTCCTACCGTAAAGCATGGAGGAGGGAGATGTTATGGTGTGGGGGTGCTTTGCTGGTGACACTGTCTGTGATTTATTTAGAATTGAAGGCACACTTAACCAGCATGGCTACCACAGCATTCTGCAGCAATACGCCATCCCATCTGGTTTTGGGCTTAGTGGGACTATCATTTGTTTTTCAACAGGACAATGACCCAACACACCTCCAGGCTGTGTAAGGGCTATTTTACCAAGAAGGAGAGTGATGGAGTGCTGCATCAGATGACCTGGCCTCCCAATCCCCGACCTCAACCCAAATTGAGATGTTTTGGGATGAGTCGTGATGAGCAGAGTGAAGGGAAAGCAGCCAACAAGTGCGGTCAGCATATGTGGGAACTCCTTCAAGACTGTTGAAAAAGCATTCCAGGTGAAGCTGGTTGAGAGAATGCCAAGAGTGTAACTCTGGAGAGTAGACCAGTACAGTACAGTCCGATTCAAACTTAGGAAATGTACACCTTTCCTACACACTTCTCAGTAGTTGGTATTCAGACTTACCTTACTCAGGTGCGTAACGCAGGCTTTGCAGGCATGGTTCCCTTGCGGGCGCTGAATTCATTTCATCAAACCGCTGAAAACCCTCCCACTTGCTGGCCAAACATATTTTTTCGTGGAGTTTTTATTGGTTGAGTTGTCAACTAACGTGAATTCAACTTGAAATCAACAAAAAAATGTGATATTTTGATGCTTCAGTTTGCTGCCATATGACTGGTTTCACATTTGTCTCATAAGGTAAAACAATTGTCATTTATATTTACATTCCCCTTATCCAAATGCCTTACTCATTTACCCAGCTCTTATCAATAGCACTTATCAATAGCTCTTATCAATAGCTCTTATCAATTTGTAAATTACAGCGCGTGGAGAATGGTGTTATTTTTATCAGGAAAAAAGTAGATGTTTTTTCCACTTGGAACCGACAGGTTGCTCGACATTATTCATTGTTCCATCGCGCGGAAAGGTGATGGAATTATGAGGCAACTAATTAAGTCAAGGTCAGAATACGGCTTATCTCTAGACACCTTCATTTCTTCAAGGTCAGAATACACATAGAGAGAACAGTGCATAAAAAGGAATTAGGTTTAATTTCCACATGCTTAACTCGGGTAAAATCCCCCCTTAGGACTTTAGTGCACTACTTTTCACCATGGTCTATAGGACCATGTTCAACAGTAGTGAGTAGTGTACTAAATAGAGGGTGCCATTTGGGGCGTAGCCTCAGACTAAGCTGAGATGTGACTGAGACCAACAGGATCTTTCTGGGGCTAATTGGGGCTTAGTGCTGTGGTCTGGGAAGAAGGGGCTAATGCATCCATACTGGACAATCCCTCTCTACAATCAGATGAACCCGTTTCAGCCATCAAAACCAAGTCTGTGTTACTCTGGTGTACAACAAAGTACTTTAAGTA
>NW_025538978.1:0-15494 GCF_020615455.1 Coregonus clupeaformis | reverse complement strand
TCCACACATTTCTTGTTAACAAACTATAGTTTTGGCAAGTCGGTTAGGACATCTACTGTGACGATCCCGGCTGTCTGAGTCGGGTCCTGTCTGGTGACTAGTGTTCCTGCTCGTATTCTCCAGTTTCCCGAGGGTTCGGGAACGCTCCGGGGAGCGCTCTGGTTTTCCGCACCTGCATCCCATCAGCAATCTGCACACCTGGTCCTGATCATCACCCTTCTTAGGCTCTGGGCCAACATCCAGTTCCTGCCGGATCGTTAGCCATGAACAGTATGTTTGTCAGCGTATCAGCCTTTGAGTTCTAGCGTTAGTTTTGTTGTTTTGCACCTTGTTGATTTGCTGTGTACTCACCTCCGTTTTGTTCTGTCTGCAGTCTCACCCGAACCTTCACCCAACCTCTGCCTGATGGTCGTGGCTGCCCGAGCCAGTACCGGACCAACCACTGCACCTTCAACAACCCATCCACGCCACCCGCTCTGTTCCCTGGATTATTCAGCTTCACTCGGACTCTATAAATAAACACTCACCTTTGTCTCACGTACCGTGTCCTGGTCTGCTTCTGGGTTCTTGCAGTTAACCGTGACAGAACGATCCGCCAGTAATGAACCCAGCGGACCTGGACTCTGTTCGGCCATGCTATTACCCAGCAGGAGAAGATGTTGGGCTATCATAGCAGGTACTACAGGAGATCGCGTTGTCAGTTCGGAACCTTTCTACCGGTCTGACGGAGGTCCAGAACCAACGCAAGTGTCCGGTGGAGGATCCACTACCGGTTCACACTTATCTCGCCTGCCCGCCTGAAGCTGTGTCCATCCGTGAGCCCAAGGTTCCGCACGGATAAGTATGAGGGAGAGCTGGAAGATGCCGTTCCTTCCTTATGCAGTGGGACTAGTGTTCGATCTACAGCCCTACTCTTATGCCAGCAGACAAGGCTAGGGATAGCCTTTGTGATTGAGTTGCTGCGTGGTCGAGCGCTGAGTGGGCTTCAGCCGTTTGGGAACGACAGGATCCCTGCATGGCTTCATACCAGGGGTTCGCGGCCGAGATGAGGAAGCTCTTCGACCATTCCGTCCGAGGGAGGGACGCAGCTAGGCGCCTGTTTCGCTTCGCCAAGGAACTCATAGCGTGGCCGACCGTGATCGAGTTCAAGACGTTGGCTGTGGAAGTGGGTGGAAAGCAGGAGTCTCTGCAAGCAGCCTTTACCAGGGTCTGCTCGGAGCAGCTCAAGGATGAGTTGATCTCCCTATCCGAGCCTAGTGACCTGGACAGCTTGGTAGCTTTGTCTATTCGGGTGGATAATTGAGTCCGAGAGCGAGGAGAGGAGAAGCAATGGGTTCCGTCCAACCGATCAGCTTCAGTTCCCAGTCGGTCGGGTGGTGGACCAGAACACGTCGATCATTCTCCTCCACAATGGATTAGTGGAGAGGTCCTCTCTCCCCGATTCTGAACCCATGCAAGTGGGGCGGCACGGGTTAACCAAGGAGGAGCGACAACAGAGACGTCAGACCAACTGCTGCCTCTACTGTGGTAGCTCGGGACATTACCTCTCCACCTGTTCCCGGCGGTCGTCAAACGCCCGGCTCGCTAAAGTTGGGAGGACTTTTAGCGAGCCAGTTTCAACCTCCCAGTACCTCTGTCAGACCCCGTTTCCGGCTACCCTTGTGAACAGGAATCAGAGCTTAGCGCGCTAACGCTTTTATCGATTCAGGTGCCGATGGAAGCTTTCTTGATGCCGAGTTGGTGGAACAGCTGGGGCTTTCCAAGGAGCAATTGCCGGAAGCCATTGAAGCGACCACTCTGAACGGCAGTAGGAGGACTGAACCGGTTAAGATGCGGTTGTCGGGAATCATTCTGAGATGATTTCATTCTTTCATTCTGCCGTCTTCCCATGTTCCTCTGGTCCTTGGAACCCCTGGCTGAAGCGAACACAATCCCACGTTCGATTGGGTGGACGGGCAAGGTAGCAGTTGGAGCCTTGATTGTCATGCTAACTGTCTCAAGACTGCCTGCCCCCATTCGGTTCCCAGTCAGGTGATTGAGGCTAAACCCCCAGATTTGTCCTGGTTCCCGAGAACATATCACGATTTGGGGAAGTTTTCAGTAAGCAGAAGGCTCTGTCACTCCCTCCCCACCGACCCTATGATTGTGCCATCAACCTGGTCCCTGGAGCTGTCTACCCCAAGGGAAAGGTTATACAGTATCTCCCGACCTGAACGTTGAGGCGTTGGAGACCTACATCAAGGAGTCCCTAGCTGCTGGTCTCGTGCCCTCGTCATCACCCCTGGGGGCAGGATTCTTCTTTGTGCAGGTAAGAAGGATGGCTCTCTTCGACCGTGTATTGATTATCGGGGGTTGAAGACATCACGATCAAGAACAAGCTATCCCCCTGCCCCTTGATGAGTTCTGCCTTCACTCCCTTACAGGGTGCTACGGTGTTCACCAAGCTAGACCTACGCAATGCGTATCACCTGGTCCGGATCAGAGAGGGGGACGAGTGGTTGACGGGTTTCAATACACCGATGGGTCACCAGTATCAGGTGATGCCGTTTGGACTGACCAATGCTCCAGCGGTATTCCAGAGTATGGTGAACGGCGTCCTGAGAGATATGATCGGTCTCTTTGTGTTTGTTTACCTGGATGACATTCTGATCTTCTCGAAGGAACCTTCCAAACCACGTCCAGCATCCGGCAGGTGCTGCAGCGATTGTTGGAGAATCGCCTGTTCGTGAAGGCCGAGAAGGCGGGTTTCACGCCCACACGACATCCTTTCCGGGTACATCATCTCCAGGGGAGAGATTAGATGGACCAGGAGAAGGTAGAGCGGTTCTGGAATGGGCCCAGCCCGGTACGAGATTGCAGCTCCAGAGATTTTTTGGGGTTTGCGAATTTCCCGCAGATTCATCGGGATTACAGCCGTGTGGCCGCCCGTTTAACTGCCTTGACTTCCAGCATCAGGACCTTCAAGTGGAATCCGGAGGCGGATCGAGCGTTTCTGGATTTGAAGAGGCGATTCTCACGATCTCTCTCCCAACGGACACGCCCGGGTCAGCTCGTCGTTGAAGTGGAGCTGCCTGATGTGGGAGTTGGCGCCATCCTGTCGCAGCGATGCTCCACGGACAGTAAACTCCATCCCTGCGCCTACTACTCTGGTAGCCTTTCGCCTGGGAGAGGAATTACGATGTGGGTAACCGGAGCTTCGCGGTGAAACTTCCTTGGAGGAGTGGCGCCACTGGTTGGAGGGCGGAGCAACCGTTTATTGTCTGGACGGACCACAAGAATCTTGCTTACGTCAATCGAGCCAACGTCTCAACTCCCCGTCAGGCCAGGTGGGGCGTTGTTTTCGGCGATTCAAGTTTGCCTGACGTTCGACCTGGATCTAAGAACGGCAAGGCGGACGCCTTGTCCCGGATGTTCTCCAAGACGGAGGAGTGGGTCCAAGACCGAGACAATCCTCCCCCGGAACTGCGTCGTTGGGGAGCAGTTATGTGGAAGATTGAGGAAGAGGTGCTGGCGGCCTTCGACTCAGCCCGGTCCCGGTAACGGTCCACCCGGTCGGTTGTTTGTGCCTGAGTCGGGTTCGTCCTGCTGTCCTCAAATGGTCCCACGCAAAGCAAGATGGCTTGTCACCCTGGCGTGGCTCGACTATGGCGTTTCTTCGCAGACGTTTTGGTGGCCTGCCATGGCCGAGGATACTCGGGGTTTTGTTGCTGCCTGTCCAGTGTGTGCGCAGAATAAGAGCACCAATCGGCCCAGCTCTGGACTACTTCACCCCCTTCCTATTCCCCGGCACCATGGTCGCATCTGCCCTGGACTTCGTCACGGGGTTGCCCGCCTCTGAGGGGAACAGGTCGTTCTGACTATCGTGGACAGATTCAGCAAGTTCGCCTGCACTTTGTGCCAATTGCCAAAGAACTTCCTCTGCCTCGGAGACGTCCGAGATCCTGGTTAGGGAGGTTTCCAGGGTCCACGGTTTGCCCAGTGATATCGTTTTTCCGACCGTGGCCCTCAGTTTACCTCTGCTGTCTGGAAGTCCTTCTGTTTGGCCATTGAGCTACGGTCAGTCTCACATCTGGTTTTCGCCCCCAATCCAATGGTCAGTCGGAGAGAGCCAACCAGAAGATGGAATCAACGCTACGCTGTCTGGTCTCTTCCAACCCCACCTCCGGGGTTTCTCAGTTGCCTTGGGTTGAGTATGCCCACAATACTCTTCCTACATCTGCCACTGGGATGTCTCCTTCCAGTGCCTGTATGGCTACCAACCTCCCCCTGTTTCCTTCTCAAGAGAAGGAGCTCTCAGTGCCTTCTGTTCAGGCCCATATTCGGCGTGCCACCGGACCTGGCACGGGGCCAGAAAGGCACTCCTTAGAGTTCGGACCGGTATCAGCTCAGGCGAATCGTCGCGGATTCCCCGCCTCCCACCTATACCATCGGAGATAGGGTTTGGTTGGCCACGGGATCTTCCTTACGGACTGAGTCCTAGGAAGTTGTTACCGAAGTTCATTGGTCCGTTTGTGTTGGGAGAAGGTGATCAATCCAGTGGCAGTTCGACTCAAACTACCGAGACGCCAGAGTCCATCCCACTTTCATGTCTCCTGCCTCAAGCCTGTCTTCCTCAGTCCTCTGTTGCCTCCTCCGCCTCCTCCTCCCCTCCTCCTCGGATGATCGGAGGTGGTCCTGCCTACACGGTGCGTCTGTCATGGATTCCAGACGGCGGGGCCGGGGTTCCCAGTATCTCGTGGACTGGGAGGTAGGCCCTGAGAGAGGGAGAGTTGGATTCCGCGGCGACAGGTCCTAGAACGCAGACCTCATCAGTGACTTCTACCGCCTCCATCCTGGCGCTCCGGGAAGTCCGCCCGGTGGCGTTCGTCGGAGGGGGTACTGTGACGATCCCGGCTGTCTGAGTCGGGTCCTGTCTGGTGACTAGTGTTCCTGCTCGTATTCTCCAGTTTCCCGAGGGTTCGGGAACGCTCCGGGGAGCGCTCTGGTTTTCCGCACCTGCATCCCATCAGCAATCTGCACACCTGGTCCTGATCATCACCCTTCTTAGGCTCTGGGCCAACATCCAGTTCCTGCCGGATCGTTAGCCATGAACAGTATGTTTGTCAGCGTATCAGCCTTTGAGTTCTAGCGTTAGTTTTGTTGTTTTGCACCTTGTTGATTTGCTGTGTACTCACCTCCGTTTTGTTCTGTCTGCAGTCTCTCACCCGGAACCTTCACCCAACCTCTCTGCCTGATGGTCGGCTGCCGAGCCAGTACCGGACCAACCACTGCACCTTCAACAACCCATCCACGCCACCCGCTCTGTTCCCTGGATTATTCAGCTTCACTCGGACTCTATAAATAAACACTCACCTTTGTCTCACGTACCGTGTCCTGGTCTGCTTCTGGGTTCTGGCTTAGTTAACCGTGACATCTACTTTGTGCATGACACAAGTAATTTTTCCAACAATTGTTTACAGACAGATTATTTCACTCATAATTCACTGTATCACAATTCCAGTGCGTCAGAAGTTTACATACACTAAGTTGACTGTGCCTTTAACAGCTTGGAAAATACCAAAAAATGATGTCATGGAGTTAGAAGCTTCTGATAGGCTAATTGACATCATTTGAGTCAATTGGAGGTGTACCTGTGGATGTATTTCAGAGGCCTACCTTCAAACTCAGTGCCTCTTTGCTTGACATCATGGGAAAATCCAAAGAAATCAGCCAAGACCTCAGAAACATTTTTGGAGACCTCCACAAGGCTGGTTCATCCTTGGGAGCAATTTTCCAAAAACGCCTGAAAGTACCATGTTCATCTGTATAAACAAGTATGCAAGTATAAACACAATGGGACCACGCAGCCGTCATACCGTTCAGGAAGGAGTTGCGTTCTGTCTCCCAGAGATGAACGTTTACTTTGGTGCGAAAAGTGCAAATCAATCCCAGAACAACAGCAAAGGACCTTGTGAAGATGCTGGAGGAAACAGGTACAAAAGTATCTATATCCACAGTAAAACAAGTCCTATATCAACATAACCTGAAAGGCCGCTCCAGCAAGGAAGAAGCCACTGCTCCAAACCCGCCATAAAAAAGCCAGACTACGGTTTGCAACTGCACATGGGGACAAAGATCATACTTTTTGGAGAGAAATGTCCTCTGGTCTGATGAAACAAAAATAGAACTGTTTGGCCATAATGACCATCGATTATGTTTGGTGGAAAAGGGTGCTTGCAAGCCGAAGAACATCATCCTAACACGTGAAGCACGGGGTGGCAGCATCATGCTGTGGGGTGCTTTGCTGCAGGAGGGACTGGTGCACTTCACAAATAGATGGCATCATGAGCAAGGAAAATTATGTGGATATATTGAAGCAACATCGCAAGATATCAGTCAGGATGTTAAAGCTTGGTCGCAAATGGGTCTTCCAAATGGACAATGACCCCAAGCATACTTCAAAAGTTATGGCAAAATGGCTTAAGGACAACAAAGTCAAGGTATTGGAGTGGCCATCACAAAGCCCTGACCTCAATCCTATAGAACATTTGTGGGCAGAACTGAAAAGCGTGTGCGAGCAAGGAGGCCTACAAACCTGACTCAGTTACACCAGCTCTGTCAGCAGGAATGGGCCAAAATTCACCCAACGTATTGTTGGAAGCTTGTGAAGGCTACCCGAAACGTTTGACCCAAGTTAAACAATTTAAAGGCAATGCTACCAAATACTAATTGAGTGTATGTAAACTTCTGACCCACTGGGAATGTGATGAAAGAAATAAAAGCTGAAATAAATCATTCTCTCTACTATTATTCTGACATTTCACATTCTTAAAATAAAGTGCTGATCCTAACTGACCTAAAACAGGGAATTTTTACTAGGATTAAATGTCAGGAATTGTGAAAAACTGAGTTTAAATGTATTTGGCTAAGGTGTATGTAAACTTGCGACTTCAACTGTATGCACAGGCAAAATCCTAGAGTAAAATCCGGTTCAGTCTGCTTTTCAACATACACTGGGAGACAAATGCACCTTTCAGCAGGACAATAAGCTAAAACAAGGCCAAATATACACTGGAGTTGAAAATCTATGGCAAGACTTGAAAAATTAACAACCAATTTGACAGAGATTTTTTTGTACAAATATTGCAAAGCTCTTAGAGAATTGCCCAGAAAGACTCACAGCTGTAATCGCTGCCCAACATGACTCTAGAATGTATTGACTCAGGGGAGTTGAATACTTATGTAATCAAGATATACTAGTGTTTTATTTTTTATACTATTTTCTTCCACTTTGACATTACGGAGTATTTTGTCTAGATTGTTGACAAAAAAATGACAATTAAATCAATTTTAATCCCACCCTTGTGGATAAGTCAAGGGGTGTCCTGTGTGGCTCAGATGGTAGAGCATGGCACTTGCAATACCAGGGTTGTTGGTTTGATTCCCACAGGGGGACCAGTATGAACAAAACATATGTAAATGTATGCACTCACTACTGTAAATTGTTCTGGATAAGAGCATCTGTAAAATGGGTGTGAATACTTTCTGAATGCACTGTAGACTACTGAGCTATTAAATAAATTGTTTCATGTAGAATGTGCTCTTTCTACTTTTATGAGCACCCTTTCTGTTTTTTAAGATCCATGATCTTGGATGTCTAACTGATGACAGAGTCGGAGCAGATCTCTTTGTGTTTGACTTTGAATGTGAAGTTTGCTCAGCTCAGCCTATCATTATCACTAAACCGGTCCGGCCCATCTTGGTAGGGGGCTGGTCGTAGCCCAATGATCAGCTAAAGGCTCGTTATAGATAGTATAACAGAGAAATTGTGCAAACATCTTAACAGGCCCATGCGCCGCTGCACATTTCACCTTTTTCATTTTTGTATTTTTATATAAAATAAATATTTTTGTGCGTGTCAATTTCGACCACACAAAAACTACAAACAATTGTCCAGCCCATCTGACATTTGCCAGAATTGCCAGAGGGTCAATCCGCCCCTGCACACTGCAGAGAGGTAAATATTTAGGAATACCCGCCTTCAGGATTTAACGAGGGAGTTAATTTTACTGAAGGAGTTTCTTTGCTCAGAGAAGTAGCTATAAGTGAGAACATATTGAATTTTCCTCTAAAGTTTCCAACTGAGAAACATGCTGCAGCATCAATCCTTGTCCTTGAGGACATTGTGATGGCACTGGATCCCGCTGCATCTTTATAGATTAATTGATTGATTGAAGAGATTAGTTGCCCTTAGCCAGTGGGCGGTATATTATATTCCAGGGAAGACTAATCAGACCTTGAAAGGTAAGAGAGATGATAGCCCAGACTGTGCATCTATCCAGAGAGGATTATCATTGGGATTTTAATCCCATCAAATGCATTTATACCTGGAGCTAAACAACCGTGGAAGGTTTCACTGATAACTCACTAAGTCATCTCTGCTGACTCAGCTACAAATCACATTCTGGAAGTAAAAAATTAGACTATTTAATGAGGTGTTTTCCATGTGGATCTCTTTGGTTGAGGAGCGCGTTATAAACGTTTCATCTGATCAGGATGCTTATGCATGAAACTGGGTTATAGGTCGGAATCTCTCTCTCTTCTCTCTCTCTCTCCCTTAATCTTTTCTTGTGTTTGTAGTAGTATTGTGCTGTGTGGCTGAGGAAGGTGGAGGAATTTCCTGTCGCTAGCAGGGCCAACATCCATCTCTGCACTGGCCCATATTGACCCCCTCTGTTCCCCTCTCTGTATTCAGGCATTGGATCAAGGGGGGTTGGGATGATTACTCCTTGCCGCTAAGAATATCACATTGCTTCCAGGTTACAAGTTAAAAAGCCTTATCTCTGACCACTCCATTGTTTACGCTCTGACGCCGACCTGTGATTGGTTGAGGGACTGACTTGTCCACGCCTCACCTGCAAGGTCGTCCTGTGATTGGTCAAACTGGCTGAGTTGTCCCCTCCTCACCTGCAAGGTTGACCTGCAACGGGATAACTTGTCCCTGCCTCACCCACAAGGTCGTGCCCACACTCCCTCGAGTCCCCTGATTCGCTAAGTACTCGCCGTCAATTCTACTTCCTAATGATTTTGTATGCATCGTACTTTAAGTGGTATTTAGACTGCATATTGTTTAGGGTGCCTCTCTCTCTCTCTCTCTCTCTCTCTCTCTCTCTCTCTCTCTCTCTCTCTCTCTTCTCTCTCTCTCTCTCTCTCTCTCTCTCTCTCTCTCTCTCTCTCTCTCTCTCTCTCTCTCTCTCTCTCTCTCTCTCTCTCTGGGATGATAGGAAAGCGCTTTCACCTCTCTCTCAGATTACACATAATACCATGCTAGCAAATCCAATTGGCAGCGGAGACAAAAATATTTGTTCATGTGTTAAGCATGCAATGCACATCTATTGCTTTTCCCGAAGTATACTTACTCCACAGCCAATTTGGCTCTAGTTGAATCGTAGAGAAAAAGCATTTGAGTGATTCATTTGAATTGTGAGCATGTAGCCACACACCATAGGGCATCCATTTATTTTTAATGGAAGATGTCACACATTTCGTGTTGTACATTTCAGGAGGAGCTCAAGAGAAAGTAATTGCATTTTTACTTTTACAAGCGCCAGTTAGGCATACTTGTTTCAAGGCTATTTTAGTGTTTTTTTCTTCCCCTCTCATTAGTTTCCCTTTTTCTGGTCACTGAGGCTGGTGCATGTACTGTGAGGGCCTGTGCATACCTACTGTCAATCGACTTCATTTACTACTACAACCTCTATTGTACTACTGCTCCCAAAGCAAACAAATATGACTACTCATAGAAGGTACAATAAGTGGAACATGTTTGTATAGTGACATCATTGCCTGCTGATTGATTGATCATGCTATTGGTCCATTCTTAGAGGATAGAGGAAATGGCGGCGATATGCAGGTCATACTTGTGGAGATTCTATAGTGGAATCACCATTGCGTCACCTGCAACAACCAATGTCCACCCAACTGGTCACTCTACCCCACATTGATGTCACACCCTGGCTCTGGGACTCTATTGTTGAGCCAGGGTGTGTTCATTCTATGTGTTCATTTTCTATGTTGGGTATTCTAGTTTGTTTTATTCTATGTTTGACGATGTAGACTCCCAATCAGAGGCAACGAGTGTCACTGTTTGCTGGTTGTCTCTGATTGGGATTCATATTTAATCTGTATATTTTCCCTTGGGTGTTGTAGGGTTTTTGTTCCGTGTCGGTATTGTTAAATCGTGGACTTCTACGAGTCGTGTTTTTGTTTGATACTTTAATTAAATAAAGTCATGTTTGTTTCACACGCTGCGCCTTGGTCCGCTTCCTGTAACGATCGTGACAGAAAAACCCACCATACAACGACCGGGCAGCGTGTCCAGGAACACACGCAGGAGGTGGCAGACGCTGGTGGATGTCCTCCTCGGTTGAGGGGCAGATTACCGAGGAGGTGGCCGTCGGTACCGGAGGGCTATGAAGGGGGGAGACCCAGGCAGGAGAGAGAGCAGCGGCGTCAGCAGTGCCATCGTCGGACGGATTAGAGGCACCCCCAATAATTTTTTAGGGGGGGACACACGGCGTGGGCGACTGGGCAGCAAGGAGGCTGCCACAGGGCGAAAATAGGAGACGAGGACAAAAGGCCACCGGGTTACGAGCCATGCAGAGAGGAGGGAAGGAAGTTGTAGAGGCACGAGCAGAGGTACTGAGGTGTATTGCCAGTCTCCGGCCGTTCCTGATCCCCGTTTAAAGGGCCAGTGGTGTGTGTTCCCAGTACGGTCCGGCCTGTTCCTGCTCCACGCACCAAGCCTACGGTGTGCGTCGTCCAGCCCTGTCCGGCCTGTCCCTGCTCCACGCACCAAGCCTACGGTGTGTCGTCGCCATCCAGCCCGGCCTGTTCCTGCCACTCGCACCAAACCTACGGTGTGCGTCGACAGCCCAGCCCAACCTGTTTCCTGCTCCCACCAAGCCTACGGTGTGCGTCCGACAGCCCAGCCCGGCCTGTTCCTGCCACTCCGCACCAAACCTACGGTGTGCGTCACCAGCCCAGCCCGGCCTGTCCCTGCTCCACGCACCAAGCCTACGGTGTGCGTCGACAGCCCAGCCCGGCCTGTTCCTGCTCTCCACGCACCAAGCCTACGGTGTGCGTCGTCAGCCCTGTCCGGCCTGTCCCTGCTCCACGCACCAAGCCTGCGGTGTGCGTCGACAGCCAGCCCGGCCTGTCCCTGCTCCACGCACCAAGCCTGCGGTGTGCGTCGCCAGCCCAGCCCGGCCTGTTCCTGCTCCCACGCACCAAGCCTACGGTGCGCGTCGCCGCCAGCCCGGTCCGGCCTGTTCCTGCCACTGCACCAAACCTACGGTGCGCGTCGCCAGCCCCGACCCGACCTGTTCCTGCCACTCGCACCAAACCTACGGTCGCGTCGCCAGCCCGATCCGGCCTGTTCCTGCCACTCGCACCAAACCCTACGGTGCGCGTCGCCAGCCGGTCCGGCCTGTTCCTGCCATTCGCACCAAACCTACGGTGCGCGTCGCCAGCCCGACCCGCCTGTTCCTGCCACTCGCACCAAACCTACGGTGCGCGTCGCCAACCCGGTCCGCCTGTTCCTGCCACTCGCACTAAGCCAGGGGTGCGAGAAGTCAGCCTGGTAAGGCCCGTTCCTCCTCTCACGCACCAAGCCAGGGGGTGCGAGTCGACAGACTGGACCAGGGGGGCACCTATGGGGGTGTATTGAAGGGTGGTGGTCAAGGCCGGAGCCAGAACCGCCGCCGAGGAGGTAATGCCCGCCCAGCCCTCCCCTGGTTTGTTTAGTTGGTGCGGTCGCAGTCCGCGCCTTTAGGAAGTACTGTCACACCTGGCTCTGGGACTCATTATGTTGAGCCAGGGTGTGTTCATTTCCTATGTGTGTATTTCATTGTTGGGTGTTCTAGTTCGTCATTTTCTATGTTTGACTTAGTGACTCCCAATCAGAGTAACAGTGTCAGCTGTTTGCTGGTTGTCTCTGATTGGGAGCCATATTTAACTGTCTGTGTTTCACTTTGGGTTTATGGGTTTTTGTTACGTGTCGGTATTGTTAACCGTGGACTTCACTATCGTGTTTTTGTTAGTACTTAAATAAAGTAATGTTTGTTTCACACACGCGTGCGCCTTGGTCTACTCACTCTTACGACGATCGTGACAATTGACCTATCACTAACACATTTTTTTACAATTTAACTATTACTTATCCTGCTTTTAACCTGTCATTGAAAACTAGTTTTCTTTTACAATAGCAACTGTGATGTCACGAGAGGCTGTGTCCTGGAGGGACGTTACATCCCCCTGAGATGGCTGCAAACCCAGACAGCTATGGCTCCATCTGCTGGTATGGTCGGGAACTCCAACCCTCTATGGCCAATCTTCCCACGCAGCTGAAACCAATCAGGAGCTGATGAGCTGAAGGTTTGTTGAAGGGAAGAGACCACGGTCTCCAAGCTGGGCTCTCTGAGGACAAGAGTGCTGCACGTCCACTTCCATGAGGAATATAAGGATTTGGATACTTACCTTTGGGAAATACTCACCTTTGGATATATGCACCTGTGGAAATACGTGTGGGACATTTGGAAGGAACGTTTTTGCTGGGTTGGCCACTAGCTGCAACGTGGAATACAGTAAGACTGGGAAAAGTTATTTGAGCGAGTGAGAGTTATGATTGTGGATGTGGAAGAGACATCCCCTGAACTGTTAACCCTTAAAGAGACACCAGAGAACAGAATTGTGTTATACTTTCGTTAGTTTCCCAAGACCTTTAATAAAATCCTTGTTTTGATTGAACCTGGTCTCCCTTGCACTACTTGAGCAATCCCGCTGAAAGCTGTGTAGCCTCTCGTGACATCACAGATGGTGGAGAATACTGGGCACGCTCCAAGCGTTAATGTGCATGTCAGAGGAGGATACCCGAAGGTTTGATCACCCAGTTCTCCAAGTTGGCGTAG
Source organism: Coregonus clupeaformis (assembly GCF_020615455.1). Taxonomy (NCBI): domain Eukaryota; kingdom Metazoa; phylum Chordata; class Actinopteri; order Salmoniformes; family Salmonidae; genus Coregonus; species Coregonus clupeaformis. The sequence goes on along the minus strand of NW_025538978.1, from coordinate 2,547 downwards.
GCTCCCCGCCCGACTGAAATGGAGGACATATTGAAAGCCCTTGTTGCTGGCCAGCAAGCCCAGATGCAAGCAAACGTGGCTCTCTTGGAGGAGCACAAAGAAAGCCAACCTTCTGAAGGCAGAGGAATTGCAGTTGCAGAGACAGAGGTGGTCCAAAATACCCGCCAATAAAGGCAAGTGACTTTATATCTAAGATGGAGCTACCCGATGACATTGAGGCATACCTGCATGCATTTGAGGCCACGGCCACTAGGGAAGCCTGGCCCAAGCAACAGTGGGTTGGTCTATTAGCCCCCTTTCTAACCGGGGAAGCGCTGAATGCTGTCCGGGACCTGGGCCTGACCAGGTTACTGACTATGATGCCCTGAGTCTGAGATCCTCAGCAGATATGGACTCACAAAGTTTGGTATGGCCCAGCGCTTTCACAGTTGGACCTTCCAACCAGACCAACCTCCTCGGGCGCAGATGCATGAACTTGTCCGAATCGCAAGGAAATGGCTGGATCCGCAGAGGAACACAGCAGCGGCGGTGGTGGAGGCCGTTGTGGTGGATGGTTACCTACGCGCCCTGCCTTATGAGGCAAACGGTTCATCAGTCAACAGGCCTTGACCACGGCTGATCTGACCGTGGAAGCTGTGGAAAAGTACCAGGCCACAGCGGAGATGCTGAATAGCTTCCCGAAAAGACCCCAGGAGGCGGCCCCACCACAAATGGGAAGAACCCGTCCAAAGGACCCCAAGGTCTCGAACCCAGCCACGTCAGGACTTATCCCGGCTCCAGGGGGAGCCAGAAACCAGGCGGGTCCAAGAAGAGTACACCAGGAGGGGGGAAACCGACAGTGTTACAGTGTGGGGAGATGGGACATATCTCCTGGCAGTGTGGGAAACCAGCCGATGAACCTATGCCCACTGCGGGGAGTCCTCCAGCTCAGCACCCACACACCGTTTTTGCCTCGCTCTTGGGAGTCGTAGATGGCGGCCCAGATCGACCCCACCTGCCCGGTAACTGTGAATCACCATGATGTGGAGCCCTTACTGGATTCTGGTCCGGGCCACCCTGGTGCGTAAGGATTTGGTGGGCCCAACGTGTCTGACCCGGGAAAGTCCTCCCAGTTTCCTGTGTCCATGGGGACACCAGAGGAAATACCCCATTACTGAACTTACAATGACCAGCACACGGGGAACCATACACACGACAGCGGGGTGGTTGATTCCCCTCCGTCCCTGTCCTAATTGGACGAGACTGCCCAGCCTTTCACCCACTCTGGAGGTCTCAGGAGAGGATAACCCGAGTCCTCGGAAACGGAGGGGCAAGACTCATCCTGGGAAGGCTCCGGTGCAATCCTCCGAGTTACTCACTCCCGCTTCCCGGGCTCTGATAGGGGGATGGCAGGTGCCCAGACCGACACAGACGGACTACAGAATCTGGACAAAGAACTGTCTGGTCTGAAGGGGACCGCTGAGGGTATCGTTTGCTTAGGGCAACAGTTAGACATGAAGACGAAGAGTTAGATATCCTCCTGAACTAAACTCCAACAGAGCTCTTCCCACAAGCAACAGGAGGAGCTGGAGAGGCTGCGCAGGACCATCGAGAGGAGTGTGAGGAGACCCTCGCAGTAGTAAGGAGGTCAGAAGAAGGCAGAGGAGAAGTACAAGGTGTTGGAGAACAAGATGAAGAATGCGGAGGCAGAGAGAGAGCAGGAACTGAAAGCTGCTCAACAGAAGCTAAACTCTGCTAAAACCAGGCTGATGCGTTCAGTAAGGAAACTCAAGGAGAGACAACAGGAGGCTGAGTCCCTGGTCCTAGAGTTGGAGGAGTTGAAGAGAGAGCAGTCTGGCAAGCACCACGCGGCAATGCGGACGCCCTCTCCCGGCGTGATGCCTTCTTCGCTGCGCTTTACCCCGACGCAGGCTGTCGGTCCCGAGGGAGGGTGGGATGTGTGATGTCACGAGAGGCTGTGTCCTGGAGGGACGTTACATCCCCCTGAGATGGCTGCAAACCCAGACAGCTGGCTCCATCTGGCTGGTATGGTCGGGAACTCCAACCTCTATGACCAATCTTCCCACGCAGCTGAAACCAATCAGGAGCTGGATGAGCTGAAGGTTTGTTGAAGGGGAAGAGACACGGTCTCCAAGCTGGGCTCTCTGGAGGACAAGAGTGCTGCACGTCCACTTCCATGAGGAATGATGCAAGGATTTGGAGATACTTACCTTTGGGAAATACTCACCTTTGGATATATGCACCTGTGGAAATACGTGTGGGACATTTTGGAAGGGATCGTTTTGCTGGGTTGGCCACTAGCTGCAACGTGGAATACAGTAAGACTGGGGAAAAGTTATTTGAGCGGAGTGAGAGTTATGATTGTGGGATGTGGAAGAGACATCTCCCGAACTGTTAACCCTTAAAGAGACACCCATGAGAACAGAATTGTGTTATACTTTCGTTAGTTTCCCAAGACCTTTAATAAAATCCTTGTTTTGATTAACTGGTCCTTTCTTTCTCCGGGCAATCCCGCTGAAAGCTGTGTAGCCTCTCGTGACATCACAC
>NW_025538977.1:0-15461 GCF_020615455.1 Coregonus clupeaformis | reverse complement strand
CTATGGCAATAACTGTTATAAATGTAGTCTATAGCCACAATAAACTGTTATAAATGTAGTCTATAGCCTATTAAACTGTTTAAATGTAGTCTATATTTATTAAACTGTTATAATGTAAATCTATATTTATTTAAACTGTTATAATGTAGTCTCTACCTATTAACTGTTTACAAAAATGCTGGTCATAGCCTATTAAACTGTTATAGTGTAGTCTATAGCCTATTAAACTTTTATTATAAATGTAGTCTATACCTATTAATTTTATATTCAAACTCTTAAACTATTATAATGTAGTCTATGCCTATTAACTATTATAAATGTATCACTATGGCCTATTAAACTATTATAATGTAATCTATAGACTATTAAACTGTTGCAAATGTAGTCTATCAGCCTATCAAAACTTATAATGTGTCTATACCTATTAAAGCTATTGCAAATGTAGTCTATAACCTATTAAACTGTTACAAATGTAGTCTATTGTTTTATAATGTCTTCTAATTTTTATCTTTAATACCTTAAGGCTGTTACAAATGTAGTCTAACCTATTAAACTTATAATGTAGTCTATAGCCTATTAAACGTATAATGTAATCTGTAGCCAATAACTTATATGTAGTCTATAGCCTATTCAATGTTATAAATGTAAACTATATATTAAACTTTATAATATAATCTATAGCCTATTAAACTTATAATGTAGTCTATACTATTAACTGTTATATGTGGTCTATAGCCTATTAAACTATTTTTTATCTTTTTTACCCATTATAATGTATCTAACCTATTACTTATATTATCTTACCTATTACTGTTATAATTAGTCTTACTATTTTATATTTTATTATAATGTTATAATAAATTGTCCTATAATATTTCTTTATAAATGTAATCATACCTATTACTGTTATAAAATCTATCTATACCTATTAACTCATAATATGAAATCTATATGTTAAATCAATGTAGTCTATAGCCTATTAAACTGTTACCAATCTGTACATTAAACTATTACTTATGTAGTCTACAAGCATTATGTGTTACAAATGTAGTGCCATAGCCTATTAAACTGTTATAATGTAGTCTATAGCCTATTAAAAACTGCTATGAATGTAGTTTATAGCCTATTAAACTGTTACAAAATGTAATCATATAGCCTATTAACTGCTTACAAAATACGGTTATACCAGCCTACCAACTATTATAAATGTAGTCTATAACTATTAACTTCATTACAAATGTAATCTATAACCAATGAAATTTTTACAAATATAGTCTATAAGCCTATTAAACTGTTATAAATGTAGTCTAAGCCTATGACCCATAATAGCATGGTCTATAGCCTATTAAACTTATTGTATCCTATAACCCTATTAACATATGTCTTATATATTAAACTGTTATAATGTAATAGTCAATAGCCTATTAAGCTGCCTATAAGTGCCAGTCTATAGCCTATTAAACTTTTTATAAGAAATTAGTCTATAGCCTATAAACTTATAATTATCTATTGCACTATTAATGGTATAAGTGCGTCCCATTGTTCCCATTTATATAAGTCCTACTGCCTATTAAGCTATTATAAATGTAATCTCTATTTGAAGCTTATAATGTAGTCTATGGCCTATTAAGTATTTATATTGTAGTCTATAGCCTGTTAAACTCCCCTTATAATGTATCACCACACCTATTAAGCTAGTATATTGTATCATATTGTTTAATATTTACAAATGTAGTCTATAATCTGCTATTAATTATAATGTAATCTATACTATTAAGCTATTACAAATGTAATCTATACATACAAACTCAAGATTAGTTTATACCTATTAACTATTATAATTATCTGCCTACTAAATGTTATAAATGTAATCTGTAGCCTATTAATGTTATAATGCTAGTCTATACCTATTAAACTGTTATAATGTAGTCTATACTATTAACTATATGTGTTTATACTATTAACTATTATAAATGTAGTCTATAGCCTATTAAACTGCCACTGAATGTGGTTTATAGCCTATTAAACTATTATAAATGTAGTCTATAGCCTATTAAGCTATTCATAATGTAATCTATACCTATTAATATTATAAATGTAGTCTATACCTATTAACTGCTATAATTAGTTATCTATTAAACTATTACAAATATCAGTCTATAGCCTATTAAGCTGTTTATAATGTAGTCTATAGCCTATTAAACTGATTTATAATGTAATCTATAACCTATTAAACTGTTTATAAATGTAGTCTATAGCTAATTAAAGCTATAATGTAGTCTAAGTTCTCATTAAACTTTATAAATGTAGTCATAGCCAATGAAGCTTATAATATATCCTATAATATATTCTGTTATAATGTATCTATACCTATTACTTTAAAATGTAGAGTCTACCACCTATTAACTGTTATAAATGTAGTCTATAGCCAACATTTTTACATGAGTCTATAGCCTGTTAAACTCTAAAATTTTTATTACCTATTAAACTATTATAAATGTAATCTATACCTATTACTGCTATAATTAGTTTATGCTTCTATTAAACTGTTACAAATGTAGTCTACAATATATTACTGTTATAAAATATGGTTTATAGCCTACAGCTATTATAAATGTAGTCTACAACCTATTATGTTACAATTATGATCTACCAAATTATTTTTTAATCTATAGCCTATAAAGCTATTACAAATGTAATCCTACACCTATTAAAGCTGCTATGAATGTAGTTTTATAGCCTATTAAACTATTACATTGATCTATACCTATTAATGTTATAAATTAGTCATAGCCTATTAAAGCTGTTACAAATGTAGTCTATAGCCTATTAAGCTGCTATGAATGAGTTTATAGCCTACTAAACTATTATAAATGTAGTCTACTAGCCTATTAAACTGTTATAAATGTAGTCTATACTATTAACTGTTACAAAATGTAGTCTATAGCCTATTAAACTGCTATGAATGTTCTACTGCTATTAAACTGTTATAAATCATAGTCTAGCCTATTACACAGTTATAAATGTAGTCTACAGTGTCTAATCTACAAATTAAGTCTATATCCTACTAAACTGCTATGCCAGATATAGTTAATAGCCTATTAAACTATTTACAATGCTGAGTTCTATAACCTATTAAACTGTTATACATGTAGTTCTATGCCTATAAGCTGTTACAAAATCTTAGTCTATAGCTATTAGCTGCACAGATTTTTATCCTATTCTGTTACAATGTTCTATCCTGTTAACTGTTTATAATGTGATCTCATACTATTAATTGTTATAATGTAGTCTACAACCTATTAGTATTCAATATAAATGTAGTCTGCTGGCCTATTAAACTTGTAATGTAGTCTATAGCCTATTAAACTATTATAAATGTGAGTCTACTACCTATTAAAAACTTATATAACAGTCTATACCCTATTAAACTGTTACAAATGTAGTCTATAGCCTATTAAACCTATTATAATTAGTCTATAGCTTATTAACTATTACAAATTTATCATAGCCTATAAGCTGTTATCATTATAGTCTATAGCCTATTAACTTACTATAGATATGAGTTATAGCCCTATTAAACTATTACAAATGTAGTCTATAGCCTAGTAAACTGTTACAAATGTAGTTTATAATACCTACAACTGTATAAATAATAGTCTATAACCTATTAAAGCTATTTACAAGTTGTCTCTTCTATTAGATTACACAATGTAGTCTATGCTATTAACTGTCCCATAATTAGTCTATAGCCTATTAAACTATGTAGCAGTCTATAGCCTATCAAGCTTATAATGTATCTATAAGCCTATTAAACCTCATCTAGTCCATAGCCTATTAAACTGTTATAATGCTTAATCATATCCTATCAACTGTATAATGTAGTCTATAGCCTTATTAAACTGTTATAAATGCTTAGTCTGTTTCCTATTAACCTGTTAAATGTAGTCTATAGCCTATTAAACTTGCTAGTATAAACTGTGAGTCTATGGCCTCATTAACTTATACTGTTATAATGTAGTCTATAACCTATTACTGTTTTAATTTAGTCTTCCCTATAAATGTAGTCTAGGCCTATTTAAGCTGTTTTAATGTAGTCTATAGCCTATTAAACTGTTATAATGTAGTCTATAGCCTATATTAACTGGTATAATGTAGTCTATAGCCTATTAAACTAAAGTTCACAAATGTAGTCCTGTAACCTATTAAATGCTGTTATAATGTAGTCTATAGCCTATTAAAACTGTTACCAAATGTAGTCTATAACTATTAGCTGTTGAACTGCTATGAATGTAGTTTCCCTTTAACTTTATAAATGTGGTCTATGGCCTAGTAAACTGTATAAATGTTCTATAACCTATTAAAACTTTGTTATAATATGTAGCCCAGCAGCCCTGTTTAAACTTTGTTATAGAATGTAGTCTTTAGAACCTATTAAACTGCTATGAATTGTAGTTTATAGCCTATTAAACTGTTATAAATGTATCCATCCTATTCTCTTTGTTTATAGCCTATTAAGCCTGTTATAATGTAGTCTATAACCTATTAAACTGTTACTAAATGTAGTCTATAGCCTATTAAACTGTTATAAATGTGGTCTATAGCCTATTAAACTGCTACAATGTAGTTTAGGTATTATATTTAAACTATTACGAAATGTGTCTATAGCCTATTAAACTGTTATAAATGTAGTCTATATTGCCTATTAAACTGTTATAATGTAGGTCTATAGCCTATTAAACTGTTATAAATGTAGTCTATAGCCTATTAAACTATATGTGTCTTAGCCTATTGAATTTAAGTAGTCTATACCTATTAAAACTTATTTTTTCTTTAAACTGTTATAATGTAGTCTATAGCCTATTAAACTGTTATAAATGTAGTCTATAGCCTTTCTGTATAATAGTCTGTACCTATTAAACTGTACATTGGTCTATACTGTTAAACTGCTATAATTTTTATCCTATTAACTATTATAAAATACTGTATCTATCTTAAAACTTATATGTTTTACACTCTAATTTCATTAGTCTAATATTATGTTAATGTTAGTTTATAGCCACCAACTGTTACAAATACTCCCAGTCACAACCTATTAAACTTTTACAAATGTAGTCTATAGCCTATTAACTGTTATAATGTAGTCTCATAGCCTATTAAACTGTTACAAATGTGGTCTATAGCCTATTAAACTGCTATGAATGTAGTTATAGCCTATTAAACTGTTATAGAATGTAGTCTATATGCCTATTAAACTGTTATAAATGTAGTCTATAGCCTATTAAACTGTTTACAAATGTAGTCTATGGCCTATTAAACTGCTATGAATGTAGTTTATAGCCTACTCTGTATAAATGTAGTCTATAACCTATTAAACTGTTATAAATGTAGTGTATAGCCTATTAAACTGTTACAAATGTAGTCTATAGCCTATTAAACTGCTATCACGAATGTAGTCTATAGCCTATTAAACTGTTATAAATGCTATTGTAGTCTATAGCCTATTAATTCACGTTATAAATGTAGTCTATAATCCTTTAAACTTCGTTACAAAATGTAGTCTATAGCCTATTAAACTGCTATAATGTGTCTATAGCCTATTAAACTGTTATTAAATGTAGTCTACTCTAGCCTATTAAACTTATAAAATGTAGTCTATAGCCTATTAAACTGTCGGTAATGTAGTCTATAGCCTATTAAACTGCTATAAATGTAGTCTATAGCCTATTAAACTGTTATAAATGTAGTCTATAGCCTATTAAACTGTTATAATGTAGTCTGTAGCCTATTAAACTGTTATAATGTAGTCTATAGCCTATTAAACTTCTGTTATAAATGTAGTCCTAGCCTATTAAACTGTAAGGAATGTGTCTATAGCCTATTAAACTGTTATCAAATGTAGTCTATAGCCTATTAAACTGTTATAAATGTAGTCTATAGCCTACGAAACTTTATAATGTAGTCTATAACCTATTAAACTGTTATAATGTAGTCTATATGCCTATTAAACTGTTGATAATGTAGTCTATAGCCTATTAAACTGTTACAATGTAGTCTGTAGCCTATATAGACTTTGTTGCCAAATGTAGTCTATAGCCTATTAAACCTGTTATATTATGTAGTCTATAACCTTTAAACTGTTACAAATGTAGTCTATAGCCTATTAAACTCTGAATGTAGTCTATAGCCTATTAAACTTTATAAGTAGTGTATCAGCCTATTAAATTTATAAATGTAGTCGTATAGCCTATTAAACTTTGTTATAATGTAGTCTAAGCCTATTAAACTGTTATAATGTAGTCTATAGCCTATTAAACTGCTATGAATTGGTTATAAATATATTAAACTGTTATAAATGTAGTCTATAGCCTACTTAAACTGATATAATGTAGTCTATAGCTCTATTAAACTGTTATAATGTAGTCATAGCCTATATTAAACTGTTATTAAATGTAAAGGTCTATAGCCTATTAAACTTATAATGTAGTCTAGCTAAACTTAACTGTTGCAATGTAGTCTATAGCCTATTAAACTGTTATAATGGGTCTATAGCCTATTAAACTGTTATAAATGTAGTCTATAGCCTATTAAACTGTTACAAATGTAGTCTATAGCCTATTCTTAAACTACAAAGGAATGTAGTCTATAGCCTATTAAACTGTTATAAATGTAGTCTATAGCCTATTAAACTGTTATAATGTAGTCTATAGCCTATTAGACTGTTTATAAATGTAGTCTATAGCCTATTAAACTGTTACAAATGTAGTCTATAGCCTATTAAACTGTTATAAATGTAGTCTATACTTCTTTCGCCTATTCCTATTTCTGCCTATTAACTGTTACAAATGTATCTTATATACTGTAAATTGCTATGTGTCCCCTATAGCCTATTAAACCTTTTACATTCGTCTATACCTATTAATACTCTCATATTGTCTTCCCTATTCAGTTTATAAAGTTTCTGTACCTATTAACTATTTATAAATGTAGTCTATGGCCTATTAACCTCCATTTCTTTATATTTTTTATAATGTCAGTCTATAGCCTATTAAACTGTTACTGTAGTCTATAGCCTATTAAACTGTTATAAATGTTAGTCTATAACCTATTAAACTTTAAAATGTAGTCTATAGCCTATATAACTCTATGAATGTAGTCTATAGCCTATTAAACTGTTATAAATGTAGTCTATAGCCTATTAAACTGCTATGAATGTAGTTTATAGCCTATTAAACTGTTACAAATGTAGTCTATAGCCTATTAACTATTACAAATGCAGTTTTATAGCCTACAACTGTTATAAATGTAGTCTATAACCCATTAAACTAGTTCAAATGTAGTCTATATAGCCCTATTAAACTGTTATAATGTAGTCTATAGCCTATTAAACTGTTACGGTAGTTTACAGCCTCATTAAAAGCTGTTACAAATGTAGTCTATAGCCTATTAAACTATTATAATGTAGGTCTACAGCCTATTAAACTGTTATAAATGTAGTCTACTAGCCTATTAAACTTATAATGTAGTCTATAGCCTATCAAACTTATAATGTAGTCTATAGCCTATTAAACTTATAATGTAGTCTATAGCCTATTAAACTGTTATAATGTGTCTATAGCCTATTAAACTGTTATAATGTAGTCTATAGCCTATTAAACTGTTATAAATGTAGTCTATAGCCTATTAAACTGTTATAATTTCTTCCTTACTGATTAATTAGTCTAGCTACCCTATTAAACTGTTTAATAATGTAGTCTATAGCCTATTTAAACTGTTATAATGTAGTCTATAGCCTATTAAACTAATGTAGTCTATAGCTTATTAAAACTGTTATAATGTAGTCTATAGCCTATTAAACTGTTATAATGTAGTCTATAACCTATTAAACAGTTATAAATGTAGTCTATAGCCTATTAAACCTTTTATAAATGTAGTCTATAGCCCTATTAAACTGTTATAAATGTAGTCTATAGCCTATTAAACTTTATGCAAATGTAGTCTATAGCCTATTAAACTTACTATGAATTAGTTTAGTAGCCTATTAAACTATTTAATTAGTCTATCCTATAACTTTATATGTAATCTATAACCTATTAACTGTTATAATTAGTCTATACTATTACTTATAATGCTATCTATAGCTTTAAACTTTATAAATGTAGTCTATAGCCTATTACTTATAATGTAATCTATCCTATTCTTTATATTTCTTCTTTTTTCCTATTAAACTGTTATAAATGTATTATAATTTATTTATAATGTAGGTCTATGGCCTATTAATGTTGTAATTTCTATCCTATTAAGCTGTTATAAAATGTAGTCTATAGCCTATTAAAATGGTATAATGTAGTCTATAGCCTATTAAACTGTTATAATGTAGGTCTATAGCCTATTAAACTTTATAAATTAGTCTATAGCCTATTAAATTTTATCTATAGCCTATTAACTTTATAATGTATCTTCCTTTAAAATTATAAATGTATCTATAAGCCTTTAACTGTTACCTTCTATACCTTTAACTCTATATTTTTACCTATTTTTATAATGTAGTCTATAGCCTATTAAATGTTATAAATGCTTCTATCCTATTAACTGTTAAATGCTTCCTATCCTATTAAACTGCTATGAATGTAGTTTATAGCCTATTAAACTGTTACAAATGTAGTCTATAGCCTATTAAACTGTTATAATGTAGTCTTATAGCCTATTAAGCTGTTATAATGTGGTCTATAACCTATTAAACTGTTATAATGTAGTCTATAGCCTATTAAACTTATAAGTATAGTCTATAGCCTATTAAACTGTGCCATAAATGTAGTCTATAGCCTATTAAACTATAATGTAGTCTATAGCCTATTAAACTTGTTTTATGTAGTCTATAGCCTATTAAACTGTTATAAATGTAGTCTATAGCCTATTAAACTGTTATAAATGTAGTCTATAGCCTATTAAACTGTTATAAATGTAGTCTATAGCCTATTAAACTGCTATGAATGTAGTTTATAGCCTATTAAACTGTTATAAATGTAGTCTATAGCCTATTAAACTGCTATGAATGTAGTTTATAGCCTATTAAACTGTTACAAATGTAGTCTATAGCCTATTAAACTGTTACAAATGTAGTTTATAGCCTACAACTGTTATAAATGTAGTCTATAACCTATTAAACTATTACAAATGTAGTCTATAGCCTATTAAACTGTTATAATGTAGTCTATAGCCTATTAAACTGTTACAAATGTAGTTTACAGCCTATTAAACTGTTACAAATGTAGTCTATAGCCTATTAAACTGTTATAATGTAGTCTATAACCTATTAAACTGTTATAAATGTAGTCTATAGCCTATTAAACTTATAATGTAGTCTATAGCCTATTAAACTTATAATGTAGTCTATAGCCTATTAAACTTATAATGTAGTCTATAGCCTATTAAACTGTTATAATGTAGTCTATAGCCTATTAAACTGTTATAATGTAGTCTATAGCCTATTAAACTGTTATAAATGTAGTCTATAGCCTATTAAACTGTTATAAATGTAGTCTATAGCCTATTAAACTGGTATAATGTAGTCTATAGCCTATTAAACTGTTATAATGTAGTCTATAGCCTATTAAACTGTTATAAATGTAGTCTATAGCCTATTAAACTTATAATGTAGTCTATAGCCTATTAAACTGTTATAATGTAGTCTATAGCCTATTAAACTGTTATAATGTAGTCTATAGCCTATTAAACTGCTATGAATGTAGTTTATAGCCTATTAAACTGTTATAAATGTAGTCTATAGCCTATTAAACTGTTATAAATGTAGTCTATAGCCTATTAAACTGTCACAAATGTAGTCTATAGCCTATTAAACTTATAATGTAGTCTATAGCCTATTAAACTGTTATAAATGTAGTCTATAGCCTATTAAACTTATAATGTAGTCTATAGCCTATTAAACTGTTATAATGTAGTCTATAGCCTATTAAACTTATAATGTAGTCTATAGCCTATTAAACTGTTATAAATGTAGTCTATAACCTATTAAACTGTTACAAATGTAGTCTATAGCCTATTAAACTGTTATAATGTAGTCTATACCCTATTAAACTGTTATAATGTAGTCTATAACCTATTCAACTGTTATAATGTAGTCTATAGCCTATTAAACTTATAATGTAGTCTATAGCCTATTAAACTTATAATGTAGTCTATAGCCTATTAAACTTATAATGTAGTCTATATGTAACGATCCCGGCAGTCTGAGTCGGGTCCTGTCTGTGGACTAGTTTTTCTGTTCGTGATCTCCAGTTTCCCGAGGGTTCGGGAACGCTCCGGGGAGCTCTCTTGATTTCCGCACCTGCATCCCATCAGCAATCTGCACACCTGGTCCTGATCATCACCCTTCTTAGGCTCTGGCCTAACATCCAGTCCCTGCCGGATGCGTGTAGCCATGAACAGTAGGTTTACCAGGTATCAGTCTTAGAGCCTAGCGTTAGTTTTGTTGTTTTTGCACCTTGTTGGTTTGTTGCTTACTTACCCCCGTTTTGTTCCATCTGCAGTCACCCGTCCGAACCTTCATCCAACCTCTGCCTGGTGGTGGCGGCTGCCGACCCAGGATGGGATCAACCACTGCACCCCAACAACTAATCAGCCGCCCGCTCTGTTCCCTGGATTATTCAGCATCACTCTTGAATTTGTAAATAAACACTCACCTTCGTTTCAACTTACCTTGTCCTGGTCTGCTTCTGGGTTCTGGCTTAGCAACTCGCTGACAGAACGATCCGGCCAGTAATGAACCCAGCGGACCTGGACTCTGTTCGCCATGCCATTACCCAGCAGGAGAAGATGTTGGGCCATCATAGCGGTACTACAGGAGATCGCGTTGTCAGTTCGGAACCTTTCTACCGGTCTGACGGAGGTCCAGAACCAACGCAAGTGTCCGGTGGAGGATCCACTACCGGTTTCACCATCTAGCCTGCCGCTTCTGAAGCTGTGTCCTTCCGTGAGCCCAAGGTTCCCGGCGCCGGATAAATATGAGGGGGAGCTGGGAAGATGCCGTTCCTTCCTTATGCAGTGTGGATTGGTGTTCGATCTGCAGCCCCTACTCTTATGCCACAGACAAGGCTAGAGATAGCCTTTGTGATTGAGTTGCTGCGTGGTCGAGCGCTGGAGTGGGCTTCAGCCGTTTGGGAACGACAGGATCCCTGCATGGCGTCATACCAGGGGTTCACGGCCGAGATGAGGAAGCTCTTCGACCATTCCGTCCGAGGGAGGGACGCAGCTAGGCGCCTGTTTTCAAGCTTCGCCAAGGAACTGCGTAGCGTGGCCGACTTCGTGATCGAGTTCAAGACGTTGGCTGTGGAGAGTGGGTGGAATGAGGAGGCTCTGCAAGCGGCCTTTTACCAGGGTCTGTCGGAGCAGCTCAAGGATGAGTTGATCTCCTATCCGGAGCCTAGTGACCTGGACAGCTTGGTAGCCTTGTCTATTCGGGTGGATAATCGAGTCCGAGAGCGAAGGAGGGGAGAAGCAATGGGTTCCGTCCACCGATCAGCTTCTCAGGTTCCAGTCGGTCGTCAAACTGCGCGGCTCGCTCGAAGTTGGGAGGACTTTTTAGCGAGCCAGTTTCGATCCCTCTCAATACCTCTGTCAGACCCCGTTTCCGGCTACCCTTTGCGAACAGGAATCGAGCTTAGCGATTAACGCTTTTTATCGATTCCAGGTGCCGATGGAAGCTTTCTAGATGCCGAGTTGGTGGAACAGCTGGGGCTTTCCAGGAGCAATTGCCGGAAGCCATTGAAGCTACCACTCTGGACGGCAGTAGTCTGGCACGTATCACGATGAGGACTGAACCGGTTAAGATGCGGTTGTCGGGAATCATTCTGAGATGATTTCATTCTTCATTCTGCCGTCTTCCCATGTTCCTCTGGTCATTGGATACCCCTGGCTGAAGGAACACAATCCCACGTTCGATTGGGTGACGGGCAAGGTAGCAGTTGGAGCCTTGATTGTCATGCTAACTGTCTCAAGACTGCCTGTCCCCATTCGGTTCCCAGTCAGGTGATTGAGGCTAAACCCCCCAGATTTGTCCCTGGTTCCCGAGACATATCACGATTTGGGGAAGTTTTCCAGTAAGCAGAAGGCTCTGTCACTCCCTCCCCACCCGACCATATGATTGTGCCATCAACCTGTTCCCTGGAGCTGTCTACCCCAAGGGAAGGTTATACAGTATCTCCCGACCTGAACGTGAGGCTTTGGAGACCTACATCAAGGAGTCCCTAGCTGCTGGTCTCGTTCGTCCCTCGTCATCACCCCTGGGGGCAGGATTCTTCTTTGTGGGTAAGAAGGATGGCATCTCTTCGACCGTGTTATTGATTATCATTGGGTTGAATGACATCACGGTCAAGAACAAGTATCCCCCTGCCCTTGATGAGTTCTGCCTTCGACTCCTTACAGGGTGCTCACGGTGTTCACCAAGCTAGACCTACGCAATGCGTATCACATGTTCGGATCAGAGAGGGGACGAGTGGTTGACGGGTTTCAATACACGATGGGTCACTCGAGTATCAGGTGATGCCGTTTGGACTGACCAATGCTCCAGCGGTATTCCAGAGTATGGTGAACGACGTCCTGAGAGATATGATCGGTCTCTTTGTGTTTGTTTACCTGGATGACATTCTGATCTTCTCGAAGGAACCTTCCGACCACGTCCAGCATGTCCGGCCAGGTTCTGCAGCGATTGTTGGAGAATCGCCTGTTCGTGAAGGCCGAGAAGTGCGAGTTTCACGCCCACACGACATCCTTTCTCGGGACATCATCTCCAGGGAGAGATTAGGATGGACCAGGAGAAGGTTAGGCGGTTCTGGAATGGGCCCAGCCCGGTACGAGATTGCAGCTCCAGAGATTTTTGGGGGTTTGCGAATTTCTACCGCAGATTCATCCGGGATTACAGCCGTGTGGCCGCTCCGTTAACTGCCTTGACTTCCAGTATCAGGACCTTCGAGTGGAATCCGGAGGCGGATCGAGCGTTTCTGGATTTGAAGAGGCGATTCCCAACGCACCGATTCTCTCTCAACCGGACACGGCCCGTCAGTTCGTCGTTGAAGTGGGCCGCGTCTGATGTGGGAGTTGGCGCCATCCTGTGCAGCGATGCTCCACGGACAGTAAACTCCATCCCTACGCCTACTACTCTGGTCGCCTTTCGCCTGCGGAGGGGAATTACGATGTGGGTAACCGGGAGCTTCTCGCGGTGAAACTTGCCTTGGAGGAGTGGCGCCACTGGTTGGAGGGGCGGAGCAACCGTTTATTGTCTGGACTGACCACAAGAATCTTGCTTACGTGCAATCGGCTAAATGTCTCAACTCCCCGTCAGGCCAGGTGGGCGTTGTTTTTCGGACGATTCAAGTTTTCCCTGACGTTCCGACCTGGATCTAAGAAAGCAGCAAGGCGGCGCCTTGTCCCGGATGTTCTCCAAGACGGAGGGAGAGTGGGTCCAAGACCGAGACAATTCTCCCCGAACTGCGTCGTGGGAGCAGTTATGTGGAAGATTGAGGAGGAGGTGCTGGCGCCCTTCGGACTCCAGCCCGGTCCCGGTAACGGTCCACCCGGGTCGGTTGTTTGTGCCTGAGTCGGTTCGTCCTGCTGTCCTCAAATGGTCCCACGCCAGCAAGATGGCTTGTCACCCTGGCGTGGCTCGGACAATGGCGTTTCTTCGCAGACGTTTTTGGTGGCCTGCCGCGGCCGAGGATACTCGGGGTTTTGTTGCTGCCTGTCCAGTGTGTGCGCAGAATAAGAGTACCAATCGGCCCAGCTCTGGACTACTTCACCCCCTTCCTATTCCCCGCCCGACCATGGTCGCATCTGGCCCTGGACTTCGTCACTGGGTTGCCCGCTTCTGAGGGGAACACGGTCGTTCTGACTATCGTGGACAGATTCAGCAAGTTCGCCCACTTTGTGCCAATTGCCAAGCTTCCCTCTGCCTCGGAGACGTCCGAGATCCTGGTTAGGGAGGTTTTCAGGGTCCACGGTTTGCCCAGTGATATCGTTTTCCGACCGTGGCCCTCAGGTTTACCTCTGCTGTCTGGAAGTCCTTCTGTTTGGCCATTGGAGCTACAGTCAGTCTCACATCTGGTTTTCACCCCCAATCCAATGGTCAGGCGGAGAGAGCCAACCAGAAGATGGAATCACGCTACGCTGCCTGGTCTCTTCCAACCCCACCTCCTGGGTCTCTCAGTTGCCTTGGGTTGAGTATGCCCACAATACTCTCCCTACATCTGCCACTGGGATGTCTCCTTCCAGTGCCTGTATGGCTACCAACCTCCCCTGTTCCCTTCTCAGGAGAAGGAGCTCTCAGTGCCTTCTGTTCAGGCCCTATTCGTCGTTGCCACCGGACCTGGCATCGGGCCAGAAAGGCACTCCTTAGAGTTTCGGACCGGTATCAGCTCCAGGCGAATCGTCGCCGGATCCCCGCTCCCACCTATACCATCGGAGATGGGGTCTGGTTGGCCACACGGGATCTTCCGTTACGGACTGAGTCTAGGAAGTTGTTACGAGTTCATTGGTCCGTTTGTGGTGGAGAAGGTGATCAATCCAGTGGCAGTTCGACTCAAACTACCGAGGACGCTCAGAGTCCATCCCACCTTTCATGTCTCCTGCCTCCAAGCCTGTTTTCCTCAGTCCTCTGTTGCCTCCTCCGCCTCCTCCTCCTCCTCCTCGGATGATCGGAGGTGGTCCTGCCTACACGGTGCGACGATCATGGATTCCAGACGGCGGGGCCGGGGTTTCCAGTATCTCGTGGACTGGGAGGGTATGGTCCTGAAGAGAGGAGTTGGATTCCGCGGCGACAGATCCTAGATGCTGACCTCATCCGTGACTTCACCGCCTCCATCCTGGCGCTCCGGGGAGTCCGCCCGGTGGCGTTCGTCGGAGGGGGTACTGTAACGATCCCGGCAGTCTGAGTCGGGTCCTGTCTGTGGACTAGTTTTTCTGTTCGTGATCTCCAGTTTCCCGAGGGTTCGGGAACGCTCCGAGGAGCTCTCTTGATTTCCCGCACCTGCATCCCATCAGCAATCTGCACACCTGGTCCTGATCATCACCCTTCTTAGGCTCTGGCCTAACATCCATTCCCTGCCGGATGGGTAGCCATGAACAGTAGGTTTACCAGAGTATCAGTCTTAGAGCCTAGCGTTAGTTTTGTTGTTTTTGCACCTTGTTGGTTTGTTCTGCTTACTTACCCCCGTTTTGTTCCATCTGCAGTCACCCGTCCGGAACCTTCATCCAACCTCTGCCTGGTGGTCGGCGGCTGCCGACCCAGGATGGGATCAACCACTGCACCCCCAACAACTAATCAACGCCGCCCGCTCTGTTCCCTGGATTATTCAGCATCACTCTTGAATTTGTAAATAAACACTCACCTTCGTTTCCAACTTACCTTGTCCTGGTCTGCTTCTGGGTTCTGGCTTAGCAACTCGTGA
>NW_025538976.1:0-15494 GCF_020615455.1 Coregonus clupeaformis | reverse complement strand
TGTAGTGTATTAAAATTATGTCTTTGTTAAAGGTTTTTCAGGAAGAAATGGAAGGTTGATTATTGCTATCAAGAGGGAAGGTTTTAGCGTGACGTCACATATGACAGACAGGAAGTGGGTGGTAAGATACGGGGATTGAACAGTAGAGGGAGCTATTCAACTCTTGGAAGGCTATATAAAGGGGGAGCAGCGACGAAGAGTTAGAATACAGCAAGATTTATTTGGGTCTGGTTCTCCGGACATTGTGTCTGTACTTACGCTGGAACCTCGTGGTTTGAATAAAGGCCTTTGAACACGATCCAGCCTAAGCAGACTCCTTGATTGACGGTAACACCTACGAATAACCTACACTACAAATGGAGGCTCCGCTGAGATATTGATTGCATCGTTGTTGGTCCCTTTCCTGGATTCGCGAGTTGACTACTGTCCAAGCCGGCTTTAAAGGTGAGAGATTACTCACAAAGAAATTTGGCCATTGGTTATCCCGCTGATTCATGAGAGGGCTTTGACGGTGTACAGTTAAAAGTACTTGGGTTATGGTTGATGTGGGGTGTTGCTGTCGATTAGGAGTCTGATAATAAATATTCTAAATTTGGTTGATGGTTAAACAGGGAATAATAGCATGTTTAGGACAATGGATTGGTAGAGAATAAATGTTGGAAGACGTCTGCATAGTTAGAGCACCGTGAATCTGGACAAGACCTCGTGGCGAGGCGATTCTTTAGGAATGGGCCATAAAATTCTTGCAACGCGTTATGTGGTGTAAGGTTAATTCTGGGAATTATTAAGCTGGACGAATTATATGCATGTTATATACTCATCGTATGGTTGACGAACTATAATGTATGGGGTAACCTCTCTATGATTAATCAGAACTTACGGCAACAAAAAGTTAGACGGAGATAATTGCGATGATGATGATTTGGCCGCGGTGCGGGGTGTTCATTTGTATAGCTAGTAGGCCGCAGTTGGCTAGAGGCTGAAGCTAATGCTTGATTGTTTCAGGCCACGTGGTACATCGTGGCTAAATGCTAATGTTAATGCTTAAGGCTAAATGCTAACTGTGTTTTGTGTCGCCGTGTACCTTGGGCTAAGCTAAATGCTAATGCTACATGCTAATTGTGTGGTGTGCTACATGCTAACGGATATCCTTAGAGATTCCATTGCGATGGATTAAAGTCTCTTAAACTTGTCACTGTCTGTAAGTCAGGTTGTATGTTTTGTGAGTGCTGTTAAATGTTGTTTGACTAGGAGGGGAACGGAAGGTACAGCTGGACTGTTATCCGTTTAGTGGAGGTGAAAACGTGTTTCTGAATGGTTGTGCGCATGCGTTTAGTTTTGCGACACTACACTACAGAAAGGGGGAGTTTATGACACGAGATTAGGACACGTTTTGGTTTACGGCACTAGAGCTACGACATGCGGTCGTGCTGAGCCTACGAAACAAAATGGTGGCGTAAGGTCATATGTTGTTTGGGGTTTCCTTTTCAGGGGTTTAATGGCTACCGGAAAAGAAAGGTGAACACGACTCTTTTAAAATCGTTAAAGTAACTGTTATGTGAACGTTAAACTAGTTGTAGAGATGTAGTAAATTTATAAATTGAATATATGTTGACGAAGTATAATGCATTGATTTGAATGACGGATTAAAATAAAATTAAAATGGTTTGAGCGATCTATTTATTCTTGGGGTCAGGTTTTAAAATGTTTTGAGTGATTTATTTCTTCCTGGGTTCCGTTTGGTAGCAAATATGAGTGGGGAATACCTTGGTTAAGTGTAAACTTTAAATGCTTGGCTGTATTGTTTTCTTCCCTTGTTATGTGAGGCTATAGAACGGAGCAAAGGAGAGAGAGAGAGGCTAACGTGTGCGTGACGTGACGTGACGTGACAAGGTGTGACGCAGGCAGAGGATCATTCAAAATCAGGCTAGTGCTTTTTTGTCTACAAAATCTTTCCCTAGGATGTTGGACGCAATGATACTCTCTTAGACGGCTAGCAACGGACTGATCAGTGAATAAAAGTTGCAGTTTTGGGTCTCTGTGCATTACTGGGCCTGACTGGGGGATTCGGTTGGAAAGCAGGTACTGACATTATTCTGTGATATTGAAATATTTGGGTTCATATTAAACAATGGTTTATATTGGTGTGGTATTGTTGTAGATTGGAAGTCTTTTATTCTGTGATATTAAAATACTTGGGTGCATATTGTTTTATTCTGTGATAGTAAAATACTTGGGTGCATATTAAACAATGGAATTTATTGGGGTGATGGTGTTGTAGATTGGAATTCCATGTTGTTTGGATTGCTGTGGAAGTTGACTACTGGTATTCACTTTCCGGAGGGGTTAAGGTAAGTGGGTCCTAAATTGGTAAAATAGGTGTAGAAATAAAAATTGGTCTTAATTATTCATAATTATTCATGGTTGTTAATTAAAATTTTAATTGAATAATTTAATTGATTTTTTTAGGGGGGTTTATTTTTGATTAAAATTTTAATATTCATATTTTAATTTGTTTAATTATTCATATTTTTCAAAAAAATTAAATATTCATATTTTTGGGAAAAATTTTAAATTCAGATTTTTAGAATTTTTTTTAATATTCATATTTTTTAATTTTTAATATTCAGATTTTTAAAATTTTTATTATTCATATTTTTTTTTTTTTACTATTCATATTTAAAAAAAAAAAAAAAAAATCTTTTTTTTTCTCTCGGGTTGTTTAGGTTATATTAATAATTAAAGGGGGGGAAGCCATAGGCTATATAGGCTAAAATAAATAGTTCACAATAAAGAAAGATAAAAGAGGACTTACAATGGGGAGAAAGGATAGCAAGGCTATGAAAGTTATTACACCGGTTAATATAGTCGAACATAGTAATCCTTTAGTTAAGGGTATTGCGAGATTATCCGGCAAATGGAACAAACGTTGGCGGACATTGAACAACCCTGGCCAGAGGAAGGGACTCTTAATCCGGATGTTATCAACATCATGAAAGTACTTCTGTCAATTTACAAGGCAGATCAGAAGAAGGGAAAACAAAAGGAACGGCGTAAAGAGAAGAGACAAAGGGAGCTGGGTGTTCTTAAATTGTTTGAAGATGAAGGACAAAAACTGATGAAAGATACCAAAGACAAGGGAAGCAAAGGTATGGAGAAAAAGCTAAAGGAAGAGACGTCGACAGAGAAACTGAGGGTAGAGGTCGGTATACCTTTCTCACATACGGATTCGGCGAGAAGACCCCCACCGTATGAGAAGGAAGTTGAGCTTAGGGATGCTTATCCTCAGCTTCCAGTAATCCTCCAGCAGGGGGGATTATTACATCAGAGATGAAGATGAACAAATTATAGAGAGAGGACAAGCAGAAACGACCGTAAAAATGCATCCAAGCACCAAAGGTGGAAAGAAAACGAGAAGTCTGAAAACTAAGGGTGGTATGAGGTTAAGTAGGATGGAATTGGAGAAGGACGATGATGATCAGAGTGATTTAGAGGGGATCATGGGTGGATATGATCCGGTCATCAAACGGAGGTTGGCCAGAACGGAGAGAAGGGGTAAGGAAGGTTTGAAGAAGAAGGATACAAGATATTACAGTGCTGAGGAAGATTCGAAGAAGAAGGATACAATATATTCGAGTGCTGAAGGAAGCAAAGATGAAGACAGCGATAAAGAGAAGACTGAAGGTGCTGCGTATTCGAAAGGAGTTTGTCCTGCAAAGACTGTCGCAGAAGAAATAGACGGAGATATAGACCAATGCTTATCAGAACTGAAGAGTGCAAGGACTGCAGGAGAAGTAAGAGAGTTACAGGAAGAACTTCAGACGCTGACCATACGGAAGGAGAGACAGCTGAGAAGAGAATCTGAAAAAGATGAGACAAAATATGCATTAAGGTCAAGGAAAGATACCCCGAGCAAAATGGTACCAGTTATCATTCGAGGTCAAAACTTTGAATATAAGCCGTTGCAAAATACCGATATGTCGAACATACTTGAGAAGCTGCCTATTCTTCAGAATGGGGCCTATCCTTGGATTTCGAAATTGGAGGAAATTACGGTGGGAACACAGTCTGCCATAGGAGACGTTAAGAGACTGTTGGCTAATCTCATTGGGATTCCGGATATGGAAGAAGTCTTCCAGAGGGCTGGACTCATGAGATATGTTGGGACGGCAGTGAACGATCCTGAATTGTTGGCTGCAAGTAGGAATCGTCTGTGGAGAGCATTGAAAGATACATTTCCAACAAATGTGCATCCTGATAATATTCTGATTGACCCACTAGGACAACAAGAAAATCCGAGAGCCTATGTGTCAAGAGTTCATCAAGTGTGGAGAAATATTACTGGAAATGATCCAGATGTGAGTCAAATTGAGCAGTCAATTTTGAGAGCTAAACTGCAAATGGGACTACCCGCCCCAGTAAGAAGCAAACTGGCAGAAGTGGTTGGACTTGGAAGCATGACAAAAGGGGTCTATACAGATCACATAGCTCATCAAGTGGATCTGTACAGGAAGAAGGAACTCAACCAGAAAGAGCAGGACGAGGAAACTCTCCGGAAACTTAATCTAATACAACTGGGAGAGAATAAAAAGGATAAGAAACAAGCTTTGGTTATGCAGAGTCCGTGTGCAACGAACCAACAAGCACTGCCACAGCTTCCACCAGAACAGTTCCAACCGCAATTGTACCAGCCACCAATGGCGGCACCAGTTAATTCATACCCACAGCCAATTTCTGGACAGACACAGAATTGGAGAGGAAGAGGACGAGAAGGATTAGAAAGGGGAGGAAGAGTTAAGACATACTTCCCGCCGTCTCCAGAGGTGTGTTATAATTGTGGACAGGTTGGTCACTTTTTCCGGGAGTGCAATTGGTCAGGAGAAAACATCAGAGGGAATTTCAGAGGAAGATACAGGGGCCAGGCAAAATCATCTGGAGGACCAGTGAACCCCTACAGGGGTCCGGAGCACGGATTCTAGAGGTGCCTAGATGATCCGAAAGGGGGGTGTCAGCTGGTAGCGTCAGGATCGGAAAGAGATCCAACAATTGAGGTGAAAATAAACAACCGACCATTGGAAGTAATGGCGGATAGCGGAGCTGCGTTCACCTGTGTTCGACCTGAAGATGCTACACATCTCCCTATGTCCAATCAACTCGTTAGGACAATCGGATTTGAGGGAGTAAAACAGCTGATTCCTCTTACGGAACCAATTGAGCTCTGCTATAAAGATCACAAAATTAAAATACCCATACTGGTATCAGAACATACACCTGTTGCATTATTGGGAAGAGATGCCTTGTGTAAGTTGAACTGTACAATCAGATGTACACCAGACGGCTGTCTGATAGAAATGCCAAAGGAAAGGGTTTACCAATTGTCGATGATGACGGAGATGGATTCGTCTTCAGTATTCTGGATTGGAAATCTCAGTGAAGATTTTATGAAGCAGGCTAAGATATGGGAAAGATTTATTGTTGCAAATATGCCGGATGCGAAGCTTCCGGAATATCCATTCCATTGTACGCTTAAGTATTTCAAGAAGGCTGCTCAACCACAATCAGAGGAATGGTTGAGTCATCAACCGAAGAATGTTCAACTTAGCTCAAGTTGCATTATTTTAGGACCACAAGGAGCAGCTATGAAGATAAACACCGATGATTATCTGAATAGAGAATTTGAGATTGAGAAGAGTGTGCCACATGTTACCTTGTTGGTTTCGGAAGGCTATGAGCAAAAGCAAATAGGAGAAATGATGACAGAAGCAGAGAAACTTACTTTCAGACCAACGAAAGAAAATTTGGCGATCTGGAGAAGTGAAGATCAACGATTTCTTAAAATAATGATTTCGGCTCAAGGACAAGGAGAGCCACAGGCTGTAGGAATGACACATGAATCTATTTGCAATATGAAGATTGATTCAGATCCTATGAAAGAGGAGATGTTGCAACAAGTTCCAGAAGGGTTGTGGTCTCAACATAGTACTGATATTGGACTTGTAAAATCAGCCCAACCTGTGAAGGTTGAACTTCGACCAGGAGCCAAACCTCCATGGAAAAATCAATATCCATTGACAGAGGAAGCAATCAAAGGGATTGAACCACAAATTGATGGACTTTCGACAGTAGGGGTTTTAAGGACAACAAAACACCCTCGGAGTAACACGCCTTTGTGGCCTGTAAAAAAACCAGATGGAAGTTATCGTGTAGCTCATGACTTGAGAGCAGTAAATGAGATAGTGATTGACTTTCCAGCAGAAGTGCCAGATCCTCATACCTTGTTAGCTCAAGTTCCTCCAGATGCGACACATTTTACAGTACTGGACTTATGTGGAGCATTTTTCAGTGTTCCACTTAGTGTAGAGAGTCAGGATTTATTTGGGTTCACCTATAAGGGACAGTTCTATGAGTACAATAGAATGCCACAGGGGTACCGGCATTCGCCGCATATCTTCAATAAAGTACTGAAGGAAGATTTGGTAGGGATAGATCAGATATTGCAGAGCACTGTCATTCAGTACGTGGATGATATAATGGTTTGCTCACAAAATAAGGAAACATGTCATAGGGACTCAATTAAATTACTACAGGTATTGGCAGAAAAGGGACACAAGGTGTCACAGAAAAAGTTGCAATATTGTCAGGAGAAAGTTGTATATTTAGGTCAAAACATAACTCATGGCCACAGAAACATTTCGGACAAGCAGGTGGAAACTATTCGTAAGGCTCCAAAACCTAGAACAGTCAGAGAAATGATGACATTTCTGGGTATTGCTGGTTATTCCTCAGCTTGGGTAGAGGATTATACTAGTTTGATGGCTCCATTGAGGGCTATGGTGAGGGGTACTGAGAGTGGTCAACTCCATAGCAATCTTTCCTGGACACAGGAAGGCCATGTGGCATTTGAAACTATCAAACGGAGGTTGCAGGAGGCACCTGCACTTGCACTACCAGATTATTCGAAGAACTTTTTGCTATATGTGTCTACTTCTACTGGAGGTAGATATGCATGCGCGGTTCTTTGTCAACCGACAGGCATGGGGACGAATCCTCAGCCTATTTCCTACTACTCTACTGCTTATTCAGAGGTAGAACTAGGGTTACCACTATGCTACAGAGCAATGGTGGGGGTGTATTCCATGTATGACAAAGCATCATCGGTCACGATGGGCTACCCCGTGACAATTCTTACCCATCATAGTCTCAGAAATCTTTTGAACTATGGGAAGTATACATTGACAATGCCTAGGCTCAGAGACTATCATAGACTCTTAGAGCAGGAGGATGTCACCCTTGTGAGATGTGATACAGTAAATCCAGCCGAGAGTTTACCAACTTCCGAGGATGGTGAGCCACATGATTGTGTCCAAGAAGCAGAGAGATATTCGAGGCTTCGATCAGATTTACAAGCCTTTCCATTACGTGAAGCAGACCTGGAGTATTGGACTGATGGGTCTTGCTATCGGGTAGGTGTCACAGTCGTCTGACGAAGGAGACCAAAACGCAGCGCGTTGAACGAACATGACTTTATTTGAGAAAAGTACACGAACGACAAAACAATAAACCAAGACGACTAGTGAAGTCCACAGTTACAAAATACTGTACAGGAACAAAAACCCACAAAACCAAGGTGAAACCACACAGTATAAATATGGCTCCCAATCAGAGATAACGAGCCGACAGCTGACACTCGTTACCTCCGATTGGGAGTCATATGACTAATCAACATCAAAACCAAACATAGAAATGAAACAACTAGATCCCACATAGAACTACACCCAAATGAAAATGACAACCCTGGCTCACTACTAAGAGTCCCGGAGCCAGAACGTCACAGTACCCCCCCCTAAAGGCGCGGACTGCGACCGCGCCTCACAACCCCACAATAGGGGAGGGCTGGGTGGGTGTTGCTCCCCGGAGGCGGTTCCGGCTCGGGCTTGACCACCACCCCACTATAGTTACTACCCGCTTTCTTAACCTCCTCCCAATGACCACCCTCCACTTAAACCCACCTGGATTAAGGGGCAGCACCGGACTAAGAGGCAGCACCAGGATAAGGGGCAGCACCGGACTAAGGGGCAGCACCTGACTAAGGGGCAGCACCTGACTAGATGGCGGATCCTGGCTGGCTGGCTCTGGCGGATCCTGGCGGGACGGCTCTGGCGGATCCTGGCGGGACGGCTCTGGCGGATCCAGGCTGGGACGGCTCTGGCGGATCCTGGCTGGACGGCTCTGGCGGATCCTGGCTGGCAGAAGGCTCTGGCCGATCCTGTCTGGCGGAAGGCTCTGGCTGATCCTGTCTGGCAGAAGGCTCTGGCTGATCCTGTCTGGCAGAAGGCTCTGGCTGATCCTGTCTGGCAGAAGGCTCTGGCTGATCCTGTCTGGCGGAAGGCTCTGGCTGATCCTGTCTGGCGGAAGGCTCTGGCAGATCCTGTCTGGCGGAAGGCTCTGGCTGCTCCTGTCTGGCGGAAGGCTCTGGCTGATCCTGTCTGGCGGAAGGCTCTGGCTGATCCTGTCTGGCGGAAGGCTCTGGCTGCTCCTGTCTGGCGGAGAGCTCTAGCGGCTCCGGTCTGGCGGACGGCTCTGAAGGCTCATGGCAGACGGGCGGCTTTGCAGGCTCAGCACAGACGGGCAGTTCCTGCGGCGCTTGGCAGACGGACAGTTCAGACGGCGTTGGGCAGACGGGCAGTTCAGGCGCCCGTTGGGCAGACGGGCAGTTCAGACGGCGTTGGGCAGACGGACAGTTCAGGCGCCGTAGGGCAGGCGGCAGACTCTGGCCGTCTGAGGCGCATCGTAGGCCTGGTGCGTGGTGCCGGAACTGGAGGTACCGGGCTGAGGACACGCATCACAGGGCTAGTGCGGGGAGAAGCAACAGGGCATGCTGGACCCTGGGGACGCACATAAGGCCTAGTGCGGAGAGCAGCAACAGGGCATGCTGGACCCTGGGGACGCACATAAGGCCTAGTGCGGAGAGCAGCAACAGGCCGGGCTGGGCTGGCGACGCGCACCGTCTCCCTGGTGCGGGTGGCCGGAACAGGCCGGGCCGGGCTGGCGAAGCGCACCGTATCCCTGGTGCGTGGAGCAGGAACAGGCCGGGCTGGGCTGGCGACGCGCACCGTATCCCTGGTGCGAGTGGCCGGAACAGGCCGGGCCGGGCTGGCGAAGCGCACCGTATCCCTGGTGCGTGGAGCAGGAACAGGCCGGGCTGGGCTGGCGACGCGCACCGTATCCCTGGTGCGAGTGGCCGGAACAGGCCGGGCCGGGCTGGCGAGCGCACCGTATCCCTGGTGCGTGGAGCAGGAACAGGCCGGGCTGGGCTGGCGACGCGCACCGTATCCCTGGTGCGAGTGGCCGGAACAGGCCGGGCCGGGCTGGCGAAGCGCACCGTATCCTTGGTGCGTGGAGCAGGAACAGGACGGGCTGGGCTGGCGACGCGCACCGTATCCCTGGTGCGAGTGGCCGGAACAGGCCAGGCCGGGCTGGCGTAGCACACCGTGGACCTGGTGCTTGGAGTAGGAACAGGCCGGTCCGTACCGGGAACACACACCACTGGCCTCAACCGGGGATCAGGAACGGGCCGGACCGGACTGGCAACACCCATCAGTCTCTCACGCCGTGCCACAAACACTTCCCTCCCTCTACTCGCCAATGGCTCCCGTACTCCGTTAGCCTTCTCTCCTTTTCTCCCTGTGGCAGCCTCCTGCTGCCCAGCCGCCCAAGCCATGTGCCCCCCCCCAAAACATTTTTGGGGTTGCCTCCCGTCCTTCCGACGATGGCCCTGCCGATGCCGTTGCTCCTCTCGCCGTCGCCTCTCCACCGTCTCGCTCCATGGTCGGCGATCCATACCATCCAGGATCTCCTCCCAAGTCCAGGACCCTTTACCGTCCAACAGTTCCTCCCATGTCCAGACCCTTTGCTCCTGGACGCGCTGCTTGGTCCTTTTAAGGTGGGTTTTTCTGTCACGGTCGTCTGACGAAGGAGACCAAAACGCAGCGCGTTGAACGAACATGACTTTATTTGAGAAAAGTACACAAACGACAAAACAATAAACCAAGACGACTAGTGAAGTCCACAGTTACAAAATACTGTACAGGAACAAAAACCCACAAAACCAAGGTGAAACCACACAGTATAAATATGGCTCCCAATCAGAGATAACGAGCCGACAGCTGACACTCGTTACCTCCGATTGGGAGTCATATGACTAATCAACATCAAAACCAAACATAGAAATGAAACAACTAGATCCCACATAGAACTACACCCAAATGAAAATGACAACCCTGGCTCACTACTAAGAGTCCCGGAGCCAGAACGTCACAGTAGGAGATAAGTTATGTGCTGGTTATGCAGTAGTTAGAGGCAGAGGGACGGGATTTGTTGTTGAAAAGGCTGAAGTAATACCACAGCCTGCATCTGCACAACTTGCTGAACTTGTGGGGCTAACAGAAGCATGTTTGTTAGCGGAAGGTAAGCGAGTAACCATATACACTGATTCAGCATATGCACATAGTGTATGTCATTTGTTTGGGGCGGTATGGAAAGGTCGAGGGTTCAAGAAATCGGATGGTTCTCCGATACAACATCATGCACAAATCATGAAATTGTTGCATGCTATGATGAAGCCTACAGAGATAGCGATAGCTAAGTGTGCAGCTCACAAGACAGATATGTCAAGGGTGACACAAGGGAACAAAGCTGCTGATGAAGCTGCAAAAGCCGTCGCAGGAGCGGATAAATTGGGGAAAGTTTTGCTGGTCACTCATGTAGTGGACTTGGAAGACAAAATTACGCTTCGAGATGTAATTTTGATGCAAGAAGCCGCTTCTATGATCGACAAACAGCTATGGCTAGACCGAGGAGCGGTCAAAGATGCTACTGGTCTGTGGAGAAACCATGAGGGGTTGATAGTAGCGCCTCTAGACCTTATAGGTCTGATGATTCAAGAAGCACATGGCTTAGCTCATGTTGCGAGGGGGGAGGTTCACAGAAAGATCACAAAGGAATATGGTGTTTGGGCTCCATATTTGTTTGAACAAATTGATTATTTGATAGGAAGATGCACCATCTGTCTTAAAAATAATGTTCGAAGAGGGATACCTGTTCATCCAGGTTACATTCCTACACCCAGGGGTCCTATGCGTGAGTTGGTCATTGACTTTGTTGATATGATACAACCAGTTGATGGGAAAAGATACATGTTGGTGGTTGTAGATAGATTTTCACGATGGACGGAAGCTTGTCCAACTAAGCGTAAGGATGCTCAGTCGGTTGCCAAGTTCTTATGTAAAGAGGTCATAAGCAGGTGGGGATTACCCGATCGAATATCCTCAGACAATGGAAGAGAATTTGTGGATAAATCAGTAAAATTGATGTTGCAAAAATTGGGAATCAAGCAACGTCTTGGAGCAGTTTATCACCCACAAAGTCAAGGGATGTGTGAAAGAATGAACGGTGTCTTGAAAAATCGCATTGTGAAGATTTGTCAACATACAGGTCTAAACTGGATAGCGGCGCTTCCTTTAGCACTAATGGTGTGTCGCTCAAGTGAGTTACGTGATCTACGTATGACACCCCATGAGTTGGTAACAGGAAGAAGGATGCCAACGCCTTGTTTGCGAACAAGCGGAAAGGGTCCAAGCTTGGCCCTGTTGGAAGATGAAATGAGAGCGTACGTTACATATATGGCCAATTTTCATAAAAAGTTGTCCACATATGTTTCTGACAGGCAAAGACAAGAAGAGGTGCAGAAGGCGCCTGAGGAGGATAAAAGGAATACAGTACAACCGGGAGACAAAGTATTCGTAAAGGTATTCAGAAGGAAGTGGTATAACGAACGTCGTGAAGGACCATTTGAAGTGGTTCGTAGTACTGGAACAGCTGTCCAGGTTAAGGGGTCTCCTACGTGGTATCATTTGTCACATTGTGTTAAAGCGTCTACAGAAGAGGTGCCACGCGTAGAGAGAGAAGATGGAGATAGGGGAGAACAGGAAGAGGGAGAGATTGTCAATGTTGGGGTTAATATTGATAATGATGACACTTCTGATTATGCCAGAGATGACTATGCAGGGGGTGGAAAGGAAAGAGGATTTGGAGAAATTGATTTCCAATACGTCCCAGAAGCAACAGGGAATATTTCAGTGGGATGTGAAGCAGCAGAGGCCACCAAGGGCAACTCTGGTAAAGGAGAAGCTAGTGATTCGGTTGGACAAAATAGGCCTAGACCAGTTAGGAGAAAAGTCAGACCAAAACGTTACGAAAACTAGGAATGAAGTAACAACAATAACACCAACACGTCAGTCTGTTAGAACAACAATGGGAAGCAATTTAACTCTTTCAACATTGACAGTGGGTAAAGCCATAAATATATCGCATTCGATTACAAGGGATCCAATAGTGTCAGCACCAATGTTAGAACAAAAGACATTAATGGTAACTGTGGAAAGATTTAAGGGTACGACGACAATAACAAATGTAGGAGGTATGATACCGACACCAACAACAACTTTTCAAAAAGTAAACGATGTAACAGAAATTACTCAGCAAATAGTGGTAGAAAACAATCTAGGTTCATCTGAAATAGTACAGGATAATATAATGGAAGTACAGGATGGGTTTTTTGGGTTCAACTTAACATCAGAAGATACATCTGATCAATCCCGCTCGGTAGGGAAAAGAGACGCTAAATGGAAAGCATATGGATTTGATTCGGCGGTTTTGAAAATTAAAGATCAATGGGCAGGGAGAAATCTTTGGTTTCAGCAATTAACTCATGCTGTAAGATCAGTGAGGAATCTTGAGGGTCCATGTCTGTTGAGAATTCCAGCACCAGAGACGTGGGGTTCAATTTTACAGACGGTTGCTCAACCATTGGCGGGTGGGTGTCAGGCCTATGCGTTGAGATGGCTGTTGTATCATCAACGAGTATTGACAGACAAAGACATGTCGTTGTCACACCATTTGTATAAGCCTAGTTATAAGTGTTCTTGGTTAAATGAATTTCCCTATGTGAATATGGTGGGTGGTAAAGAAAGTCAGGTGACAGTGATCCCTGAAGCATTTGAGGTGAGAGCAGTGAGAGCTAAAACTTGTATTTGTTCTAATAATACAGATGAGGTAAATGGTATGTTCATGGGAATATCAGATTGTGATGGGTATATGTTGACTTTGGGTAAACACGGACGAAAGGGTAAAGGTGACAAATATAATGTAACTTTTTATGCACCAGGTAGTACGAAGGGAAGGACTTTGATGGTGATGGATCAATTTTTCCCTATCAATGCAACTATTGGGAATTTTAGAGATATTTGGTGGGTTTGTGGTGATAAAGCATATATATTTTTACCCTATGGATGGAAAGGGTGTTGTTACATGTCCACGTTGAAGCTTCCATATGAGGTTTTTACAATAAGAAGAGGAGTAGCACCGACCCCAGATCAATCTGGAACTACTGTTGAAAATAGGGTTAAAAGAGACATGGCTAAATTTACTAATCTTGAAGCCTACCATTGGAGAATAAGTCTGGGAGATAAGTGGGGACTTGGTCTTTTTCCATGGTATGGTGTAACATTTTTAGCAGATCATATTGATAATATTACATATACGTTGCAGGGCTTTGCAAATGAAACAATAAGAGGGTTTCACCTTCTGTCAAATGCTCAAAGAAGTCACAGACTGACGTTGTTGAAACATGACATGGCTCTTGATTATATTTTGGCAAGACAAGGTGGCTTATGTTTGGCTATGAATCTGACGGGGGATGATTGTTATACTTTGATCCCAGATAGTACCGATAATATCACGAGTGTTATCGATGCTTTGAAGAATATCAGGGATGCATTTGGAAGATCTGAGAAAGCTGGATGGTCAGCGAAGTCTTGGTTGCAAGATCAGTTAGGTCCAATAGGGGCAGTGATGGTTCAGATTTTAGTCGCAGCTCTGATAGCGTTGTGTGTCATGTTTTGCTTTTGTACTTTGTTACTGACCTTTGCAAAAGCTATGATATTAAGATGGGTTGGTGTTGTGATGCCTGGAGACAACACTCAGATGCCGTTGTTGATTGTTCCGGATCTGGACGAAGACGGACGAGGGGGTCTAGATGGACTACTGATGGATAAATATCCTTTTTAATTATTTGATCATTTTTCAATTTTTTTTCAATATTAGTGTGATTTTTAGTATGATTTATGAATCAAGGGGGGAATGGGTTTATGTGATTAATGCATCATTTATATATCAGTTTTATAGTCTTAGTGGATATTGATGTTTAATTTGAAAGTGTTTTTTGGAAAAGATACTGTTTGGTCTTTTTCTTTTTCTTCCAGAAGCATTTGGATGACATGTGGAGATTGAAATACTCAAACAAAGACAATATGAAACGACAATATGACTGGAGGAGATGAAACAAGGAGGGTGTGGCCGATTCCATCAACAAATCCATTGGAAGTCGGGACTACAGGGAGATGAAGTGTAGTGGTCTACATTCCAGTGTCTGCAATGAAATATAGACATGTGTAATACATAATTGTGTCATATTTTTAGGTATTAATTTTTGTAGAATGATGTTTGATGTTATTGACTACATGTAAGGATCTTAGATGTTTTTGTTTATTTCGGTGAATGTTTAGGGACAGAGAGGCTAGGAAGGGAGAGTTTCATTGTCCGGTCCAATGGGTTGACCAGCCGTACAATGGATGTTTATGGATAGGATTTTGTTTACAGGGGCTTACAGGTGTAGTTAATTGTATTATAGTTTCAAATGTATTTACATGGTTTATGAGGTTATCTGGAGTACCGAGGTGGTTGCCTGGGGCAGAGGGACCGTAAGAGAATTTTACTGTCTTGATTGATGGATGGATATCTGAAAAGATGGCTGCCAGACAGTTTTTCGCTCTTACACTCCATAGAGATTTCTTCATATGTCATAGTAATGTATTCATACTGCATAAACAGTTGTTCATATTTCATAGTAATGTATTTACACTGCATAAACAGTTATTTCATAGAAAGGTATTTACACTCTAGAGAAGAATGTTTTTGGTTTAAGGTTAAAGATACTCAATAAGATAAATTGTTACTGGTCATAATCCTATTGTTGTCGAGACTTTTGAGTTTTGTCTCGAAGGGGGGAATATGTAGTGTATTAAAATTATGTCTTTGTTAAAGGTTTTTCAGGAAGAAATGGAAGGTTGATTATTGCTATCAAGAGGGAAGGTTTTAGCGTGACGTCACATATGACAGACAGGAAGTGGGTGGTAAGATACGGGGATTGAACAGTAGAGGGAGCTATTCAACTCTTGGAAGGCTATATAAAGGGGGGAGCAGCGACGAAGAGTTAGAATACAGCAAGATTTATTTGGGTCTGGTTCTCCGGACATTGTGTCTGTACTTACGCTGGAACCTCGTGGTTTGAATAAAGGCCTTTGAACACGATCCAGCCTAAGCAGACTCCTTGATTGACGGTAACACCTACGAATAACCTACACTACAGTGGCTTC
>NW_025538975.1:0-15508 GCF_020615455.1 Coregonus clupeaformis | reverse complement strand
TGTGAGCAGGTTAAAGGACATATTCATAGCCTCAGCTATACACTAAAAAGTATTAGTAAGTTCATGGTATGTAAGGATCTTAAAATATCTAAGGTTAAAAAGATAATGCATCCAGTACTAGTTCATAGAAGATTGATAAAATGCTAAATGTGTTTAAAATCCCAAGAGTCAAAGGAGTTAATATTGTAAGAGGAATGTGAAAATGTTATATTGACTACTTTAGTTTGTGGTGCCTTAATTTAAGGGTAAAAGTGTTCATCTGTGGATCTACTTAATGCTCTTAATCAGAGCTCTGAGTCGATTGCTCTGGTCTCCACCCAACTTCCTGGGGGAATGTGTGGTCTTTTCATTACCTAAAATTGTCAGTGAGGAAACATAACTGCGTCACTCGATTAGTATTTCTCCTTTTTCAGGTACTATCTGATATGAAACGAGTTAATTTGAATTAACAACTTTAACCTGTGAAGAGAGTTTAGGTATATGTAGTAACATCTTGAGAAGTTAGAGTTAAGTTGAAGAGAGTTATTGGTCGTGTGAGTGACTGTAATCTGTTGGTTGCAGCTGACAACCTGTACTGAAAAGTAGTCTGCCATTTTTATGCTAATTGTGAATGAATATGGCGTTGTTAATATATCGGTGGTATTTGTATAATGTGTTTCTGAATACTTTGTTGACATGGTTGATAAATGTAGTTATGGGTTACTGAGCCTAAAGCTACTTTGTGTTTGACATTATATTGAAACATTTGTATGTTTTTTAGTGAATTACATTTAGGTGCTGTTGTGACTTGAATAAGCTTTCCTTACCCTAAGCAAATCTCTGGTTCCTGTAGATCTGTTGTTTAAAATGTGGTATTTTTTTGTAAAATCATTACACT
This sequence comes from Coregonus clupeaformis, assembly GCF_020615455.1. Taxonomy (NCBI): domain Eukaryota; kingdom Metazoa; phylum Chordata; class Actinopteri; order Salmoniformes; family Salmonidae; genus Coregonus; species Coregonus clupeaformis. Next base: position 14,631 of record NW_025538975.1, on the reverse strand, counting down.
AAATTTGTCTACAGTGAGTTGAAACATAACTGCGTCCGTTCAGTGATTATTTCTCCCCTTTTCAGGGGTGTACATTTGGAGGCTCCACTGAGAATTGCTGCTCAGATGTCCGGCTTCCACATCCTGGTCGCTGAATCTCGAGCCAAGCTAAATCCCTACATAACAACCCAGGCAGGCTGCAGTGAGGAAAGTGTTGCTGTTCGAGGGGAGCTGGAGTTGCGGGGGTTAAGTACGTATCAACTGGAGGACATTGAGAGACCATCTGAGCGTATTGCAGGACCATCTAATTCAGAGAGTCAACTCCTGCACAGTAAAGGTTCCTCCTGTCCACTGTCAACATGACAACCGCCTTGGGAAGAACTACAGGAAGAGGTAGTAGGAGAATTGCACACCCTGACTAAAGACAAGTTACTAGGACGTATGTGATTTCCCTTGACATATCAGCGAACAGAGAAGAGAGGTTCAAGATTAAATCCCCGATATCTTTGATGACTCACATTATGATGGTTCCTTGAAAGAGAGGAAGTTGCAGAGTTAGAAGATGGCGGCATGTCGGAATTATTGTTACCAAAGACAATATGACAGAGATGATCAGTGGCATAGATGCAAGACAGAAGGCAAACTGACCATGATGTATTGAAAACAGCCAGAACACATCACAGAATAGAGGGACTGAGAACTGCAACCCCACAACAAGGGGTGGGAACTGAGCAGAGTACTGCAGACCAAGCCAGTGATTCCTCGCCAGCTCAACCTTCCCATCTCGAGGAGCTTGCAAGCTCTCACCCTTTGGAGTAGCACAGCCCGCTCCATACTGGCCCGCAAAGAGTCCAAATTCTGGTCAGATAAGTGAACCGGGCCAGAAAGAGGCAACTGACTTTCAGCCCTTGCCCATCAGATTGAGAATGGACTTAACAGAGGCTATCCTGAGAGGTAGAAATAGTAGACGCAGGTAATCAGGGCTATTTCTCCTTTAGGCTCACAGTACGCAGCTACTGGAAGGCTAAACCCCAGCTAACTCTTCCCACACTTAGATGCATCCTGCGTTCCACTTCCAAGAGAAGAGTGGCAACAGAGCTTTACAAACAGCTACTTCAGAGCACAGCATAGCAAGGAGACCCCTCAAAGCTTCCTGATGCGCTAAAGGTCTTAGATTTGAGGCAGAAAGTACTATTTGCGTCCCAGGAGTCAGAATCAGGGCTTAAGTATGACCCTGCTCTAGTCCAGCGCATGTGGTTTACACACAGTCCTTTCTCCAGAGTGACAGTATCAGGATAGACATGCAGCCTCTCCTGCTTGATAGCAAAACATCAGATGAGGTTTTGCTAGAGAAGCTTCTGAACATTGCTTGTGCTAATGGGAATGAGAAAAGACGAAACAAAAGCGTTTTAATGCAGCCTGCTACACCTGTAAAGTGTAGTTCAGTTAGAAGATACGCCATCTGCAAAGTGTCCTGTGAAGGAAGCCAAAGCTAAGATACCCGCAGAACTGTTAACAGAGTTAGCTGAACTTAAGACAGGGTGTAGCTTCCCTAAAAGGTCTCAGTGCAGATTGCTTCAGAGTAGGAGACATTACAGCAGCCTATGTTTCAGTCATCGCCTTATGCCCATGCCCCACTTCCCAGTTAGGAGGCCAGATAGGGAACCCCAGACACCTGTTTCCCCAGCAGCAGTACAGCAACTACAGTCAGCCCCATGCCTGACCCTGCGCGGTATCAATATGCACCTAACCTGTATACCAACCGCTCTGCTCAAGCTCCAAGGAGGTCTGTCTGCCAGCAGGCCAGGACAGATGCACGCTGCACACCTGCTTCCGGGAATGGGAGTGAGAACATTTTCGGGCTGGATGTAAAATCCGGGGGAGTCAGGACCATCCAAAGAGGCCCCCTCGGGAAGGGTTACCACTGAGGGGACAAGTGTGTTAACCATAGCTACCCAAAAAGTCCCAGAAATGTGCAAATTGTGCCAGAGAAGAGTCATTTGAGAACCTGAAACAATGTTCATCAGTGTAAAGAGACACTGTACTTGTTTCTTAAAAGCGATGTCAAAACCAACATTGGACTAAACATAAGGAAAATGCACTCACCGAAAATTGACTCTACCTTGAAAAGCTTTCCTGTACAGAAGAAAATGCCCGACTCTTTACCATCCCTAGCTCAAGGTTGCCACATAAGGTCACCTCAGCTGGTGACAAAGATAATTGTGTGTAAGTGCATCACCTGAATCGCCACCACCTCTCCAAGCTCTACTGGGACACGGCTCTCCCGAGGTATCGGTTAATTGGAATGAACGAAACATTGGAAAGCGGAATCTCTCCCAAACGCGCAAGGCTGAGGGATGTTTCATTCTGGACTCTTCACATGACGTCAAGATTGTGCACCAAATGCGGACTGTAATCCCGTACCTGGGATGGATTGGAAACAACTTTTCCCGGTTAGCCCCTCTGAAACTGACCAACCGAAAGGAACCTCCCGTCATCCCAAGTGCGCAAAGACAAGGCTGTCACCTATCTCATCCCATCATAGGTTTCAATGTTATTGAGCACATCCTGACAAGGACCGAAAAAGACTAAACGGTACAGTACAGTAAAAAAGCTTTCCCAAGCCTCAAAAGAAATAAGGTGAGGGCTTTTATACAGGAACGTTACCCAGAACAGATAGAGATGAATACGCAAGTGAAGACCAAGAAAAGAGAAGGTTGCTGTACCAAAACACAGTAGGATTCAGATTGGAGTGCCGGGTAAGCTTCCCAGCCTTTCAAAGATGACATGATAATGCTTTTCCAGCCAGACCTGAACCCGCAGTGGCCAGATGAACTTGAGTTCTTTGACACACTAGTCAGAGTTAAGAAAGGTGTTTTTCCAGTTGTCATGCTTGAAATCTGTCTCTAACTTCTACTGACCCACGACATTGCCCTGCTAGGATCAACACTACATAATCGGTACAGTACAAACCATTATGACTGTGTTACCTGCCCAAGTCTTTGAAAAAGCTGTCTCCCCAGCCACAGTGAATCACCTAGTGTTCCAACTCCATGTACTAAGGCTACTGAACAGTAGGGATCCACCAGTAGGTTTAAGTCACCTAACCGAAGAACAGAGAGAAGTTTGTTAGAAAAAAACTTATGAGAAGAGTACACTCCTTCTCGAGATCAGACAATGACATTGGCTGCAATGGAACGATTGAAAATGACTATTTCTCAAGGACTCTGAACCAGTCGCTTGCAGACATACTGTCAGTGCCCGGCCACTGTATCAGGAGATGAAGGGTTACCTTCATGACCTCAGCCCAGGGTTGGGTTAGGAAGTCAAACTCTTCATATTCTTCACCTGTGTCGTAGTGCGTTAGGAAGAAGGAGCGGACCTCGGTTGTTATTATAGATTACAGAGACCTGAACAGGATGACACATCCCGACCGCCAGCCCATCCTCGGGTCCAGGACATCATGGACAGTTTAGGTGGTAATTCCTGGTTCCCCCTTTTAGTCAGGGAAAAAAGCATATCACCAAGGGTTCATCTCGGAAGAAAGAAGATCACTGACAGCGATTTACCCGACCCCAGCTGGGGACTCTATGAGTGGATCCCGTATGCCATCTGGGCCTCATGAAACGCTCCTCCCAAAGCCAGCGTTGTATGGAGGAATGTTTGGAAGGGCTCCGGGGACAACATCTGCATTCCTTATCTGGACGACTACGCTAGTTTTCAGTAAAACTTTCGAGCAGCCATCTCTGAATGAGTAAAAGGTTTTGCAGCTGTCTCAGAGAGTATGGCACATGAAACCTCCAGCCAAGTCCAGTGCTGTATCTCACAAACCCCAGGTCCATTATTTTGCCAAAGAATATGTCTGCAGACGGCACAGGTGTTGACCCAGCCGATTTTGAAGCAGTAAGAGCATTGAAAGAGATCAGACCAGCTGACTTTGTAGGCCAGCTAAAAAAAAATGCTTGGTTTCCTCCACTTACTACAGACAGTACATCAAAGACTTTTCTAGGAGGGCCAGCTGTCTGTACTGACCTCCTGAAAGCAGATTCAGAGAAATTACCTGACCACCCACGGAAAGCAAAAACAAAGAAAGTAAGTCATAGCTGGTGCCCTCAAACAAGCCAATCCTGTGGACTGACCAGCATCAACAGGCACTTGAACAGCTGATTGAGTGTCTCCTTTACACCCACCAGTCTTAGGGTTTCCCTGACTTCCACTCAGCCATTTGTTGTACACACTGATCTCGTCACACCAAGCCTTTGGAGCAGTTCTTTACTCAAAGCAAGATGGGAAGCTTAGGGTCATTGCTTATATGAACCTTAACAGCAGCTGAGAAGAACTATCACTATCCCATCTGTTAGCAAGCTAGAATTCTGCTAACTCAAAATGGGCAATCACTGATAAGTTCCATGATTATTTGTACTATGCTCCGACCTTCACTGTATACAGTGATAACAACTCGTGAGCTACATTCTGTCTACTGCAAACTGAACGCCAACCACTTCCAGGTGGTTTGCAGAATTGGCTTATTTCCACTTTACAATAAAGTACAGGCCAGGCAGAGAGAACGGTGATGCAGATGCTTTGTCGAGATGCCACTGGAAGGTGTAGAGTCACTGATGAGAGAGTGTTCTGCTCTACCAGAACCATGTTTGCCGCCACTATACAAGCAGTAGAGGTAACAGAAAGAGCCTTTGTGCCTTGGTCAATTTCAGCTGCATCTATGTCAGTATCAGCTGAAGGTGAGACAACTACAGCAACAATCAGCTCGATCCCGAAAAGAGGAGCTGCAGAGAGGCACACAGAGGTCCACATCCGGTCCATCCGTCCTGTGCTCGATTTCAAGCTGTCTGGTTCCAAACCGCCAGTTAAAGAGCAGTGTGGAATTCAGTCCAAAGACAAAATGCCTATTCAAGAAGAATGGGACAAATTGACAATCGAAACAGTGTTGGTATTCTGTACAGAATCACTACGCCAGCAACGAGTTAGTTCTACCAGAGCAGTACAAAAAGGTAAAGTGATGGAAGAGTTGCACAATAACATGGGACACCTAAGGTACTGACCTTTTTTTCTGTCTGTACGCGACCGCTTCTTTGTGCCTTCTGCCAATCTGACATTGAGCACTATGTGAGACTAAAACTTGTAGCTGTGTCAAGCAGAAAAAAGCCAGGCCATGAAACAAGAGCTCCTCTGACAAACATTGTGACAACACAGCATGAACTGGTATGTATAGATTTCCTCCCATCTCGACCAGATGCAAAGGGGGATATGAGTACATCCTCACCGTGATTGTTGATCATTTTACACGTTACACTCAAGCCTCGCCACCACATCAAAGTCAGGAAAAACTGCTGCAAATCCTGCCTCTTCCAATGACTTTGCCCTGAAGTTTGAGTTCCCCTCCCACGCATCCACCATGACCAAGGGGAGAATTCGGAAAATCAGTTGTTCCATCAGTTAAAAACTCAGTGGCATTCTCTATTTGAACAACGACCCTACCAATCCAGATGGGGAACGGTCAAGTGGAATGAATGAACAGAACATTGTTGCAAAATGCTAAAGACACTAACTGAGACACAAAATCAAACTGGAAGGAGTCTCTAAACAAACTAGTTTATGCCTATAACTGCACCCTGCGAAGTGACTGGCTATTCACCATTTTATCTTCTGTTTGGGGAGATCACCCAGGCTTCCAGTTGATAGATGTTCTTTGGATTTGTGCACAGGGCAGGTTCCAGTAACCAAGCGAGACTATAAGTGGAGAACTGGGAAACGAGGAATGGAAGAAGCATCTTTGCCATTCTAAATGAAATGCTCAGAAAGCTGCTGAAAGAAGTAAAAAGTACTATGACACTAAAGTTAGGAGTTCAGAATTCAAACCAAATGACCGTAGTTCTGATTAAAAACCCTGACACCAAGAGGAGACCAGGCAAACTCCGTAACTTCATTGGGAAGATCAAATTCACACAGTAGTGAGACAAATGGGTTCAGACCTGCCGATTTATGAGTTGAGACCAGAAAAGGGTAGGGGACGCTCCCGGGTCTGCACAGAAACCTGCTCATGTCCTATGACCACTTACCTTTTGAGAGACAACCAGAAATGACTAAAGATGACAAAGTAAGAAAAAGAGACATCAGCCTGGATCACAGCCTCTAGATTCCTGATGAAGACAGCGGGATTGAATATGACCTTCATCATGAGCCGCTACAGGTCCCCACATTTCCTGCGGTACCTGAGAGGTATGCTGAACCAGACCGAGAGTCGGAAAACAGGCCCCCACCAGTGAAACAAACAGTTGCGGTGCCAGTTCCTGATATCTACCAGCACAGCCGCTTGTTGAAAATCAGCTGGAGGAGAAAACAACAGTTTAAGAACTGCCTAGGAGATGAACTTACTTGCCTGCTGAAAATGTGCCTGATGATCCACTAAGTTTTGCTTTCTCATTAACTGCTGCTGCTGAACCTGAGGAACCAGCTTACCAGCTGCCACAGAGAGAGACTTTGCCCTCCAAGACGTATCACCTAAGATCAGCTTGGTATCCCTTCCTGCTACAGCAGCCACAGCCCAGTTGTTTCCCTGTCTACCCTGCACCAGGACTGGGTTCCATGGCTGCCATCACTACAGCGATGAACCTTCAGCCACCCTACATGTATGGACTTCAGCAAACTTTGGGAGGCCACAGACAGAGTTGACATGTTTGACCCATGGACTACTGACTATTCCACAGACTTTCGAGAATAATTGCATAGACTATGCATAGAGATCATTAAAACTGATGGACTGTTGGGACAATAGTATGAGAAAAGACTGTTATGGACTGTTTATACAGCTGGGTCAACAAGAATGTGGACTGTGAATATAACTTCTTGGTTCTATTTGGAACTGTGAACTTTGACCTCTGCTCAAGGACTAGCTTACAGAAGAGAGGATTTTTCTACGTCCAGTGCTTATAGACTGTTTAAGAAGATAATTGGTAGATGTTGGGACAACATTTATTTTGTCGGGGAGGTGTGTTATTAGGTTAAAGGACATATTCATAGCCTGTTATACACTTAAAAAGTAAGTAAGTTCATGGTATCTATAGGATCCAAAATATCTAAGGTTAAAGATAATGCATCCAGTACTAGTTCATAGAGATTGATAAAATGCATAAATGTGTTTAAAATCCGTCAAGAGTCAAAGGGTTAATATTGCACGAGTGAATGTGTAAAATGTTATGACTACTTTAGTTTGTGGTGCCTAATTTAAGGGTAAAAGTGTTCATCTGTGATCTACTTAACTCCCAATCTGAGCCTGAGATCGAGCTCTTGGTCTCCACCCAACTATGGGGGAATCCGTGTCTTTTTCTCATTACACTCGAAATTTGTCAGTGAGGAAACATAACTTCGCGTCACGTTCGTGATTATTTCTCCCCTTTTTCAGGTACGTTATTGATATGGAAACGAAAGTTAATTTATGAATGCTTTACTTTGCTAACCTGTGAAGAGAGTTTAAGGTATGTGTTAGTAACATCTTGAGGAAGTTAGAGTTAAGTTGAAGAGAGTTATTAGGTGCGTATGTGACTGTAATCTGCTTGGTTGCAGCGCTAGCTTCGTCACTGAGAGTAGCTGCCATTTTATGCTAATTGTCGAATGAATAGCCAATGGGTGTTATATATTTGGGGTTATTTGTATAATGTGTTTCGAATACTTTGTTGACATGGTTGATAAATGTAGTTATGGGTTACTGAGCTAAAGCTACTTTGTGTTTGACAGTTATATTGAAACATTTGTATATGTTTTTAGTGAATTCAAGGTTTATGCTGTTGTGACTTGAATAAGCTTTCTGTACCTACAAATCTCTGGTTCCTGTAGATCTGTTGTTCTGTAAAATGTGGTATTTTTGTAAAATCATCACTAAATTTGTCAGTGAGGAAACATAACTTCGTAACGTTCGTGAATTATTTCTCCCCTTTTTCAGGTGCTAACACATGCATATCTCTTGATACTGGATGTACTATAGATTTGAGATACACTCTAGTAGACTTTGGGCTGGGAATCGCCAGGGACCTCATGATACGAGCATTATCAATCTTAGGTGCTGATACGATATGTATTGCAATTCTCATGATTCTATCTGCATTGCGATTCGATAATGTGATTTGTTGCATACCAATGTTTCAAACATATTGCTCACCAGATGTCTGCTGCAGAGGAGACAAAAGAGAGAGCCATGAGAAAACGAGTTTTGATCAGTCATGCGAAATAAAAGTGCTGAAAAAAACTGCAAATTATGTTGTATTTTTACCCCCTTTTTTCTTCCCAATTTTCCAGCCCATGATTCCGCTTGTCTCATCACTGCAACTCCCCCAACGGATCGGGAGAGGTGAAGGATTTGATAGCCACTTGTTGTCCTCCCGAAACATGACCCGCCAAGCCACGCTTCTTAACACCCTTTGTCAACCCGGAAATGCTGCACCAATGTGTCCGGATGAAACACTGTTCAACTGACGACCGGAGTCCAGCCTGCAGGCGCCCGGCCCGCCAGCAAGGATTCGCTAGAGCCCGAAGGAGTCAAGTAAAGCCCCCGCCAAAACTCCTACCTAACCCGGATGACACTGGGCCAATTGTAGCGCCGCCTATGGGACTTCCGGTCACGTGCGGGGTTGTGACACAGCCTGGGATCGAACTCCAGGTTGTAGTGACGCTTCAATACTGCGATGCAGTGCCTTGGACTTACACTGCACCCTCACGGGAGGCCCAAGCTTATTTTAAAAGAGATGGGAGAACGCTGTAACGCGAAAAATACTGGAGTTTTGGTGCAGATACAGCTAACTAGCGCAAAAAACAATACTCTTGCAAATTGTCAAACGATATGATACAATATATCGACCAAAAATAATATCCCGATATGTAATCAACTGTCTCGATTTTTTCCCTCCCTCACTAGCAGACAGTGTCCTATTTTTCTTTTACCTAACACCTTATCATGGCTTTTCCTGTGTTATTCCATTTTAACAATGTTACTACACATACACTTATATAATGTTACTACACACAAGAGGCAACAGTAACTAACAATCCTGGCGTTATAGGAGTGGGGTTGAGGGGAGGAGGCAGTGAGCTGCATGGTTATCTGTGCTACGTGTGTGTGTGTGCGCATGAGTGACGAGAGAGAGAGAGAGAGAGAGAGAGAGAGAGAGAAAGAGAGAAAGAGAGAGACTGCTAGGTTATCTGGTCTGCCTCAGGCGTTCCCTGTTCTGGTGTTGTACCTTTCATTTCTCCCATGTCCAGGGTCTTGCCCAGCTGTTCTAGGAGGTCGGGCGTGGCTGTATCTTGTGCTTCTTGCCGATCTCATAGTGCTGCTGTGCCTGGGTTGTTGAACCAGGCATTGCATAGCTGGCAGTAGCGGTCCCCGGAGTCCCTGCAGTGCTGCCGAGGAGAGGTCACACGGGGCCGTTTCCGGGGAGCTTTTCACAGACAAGGCGGAGCCTCTGATTGGACAGAAAAACAGGAAACACAGACAGGGGAGTTCACATCAACATTGCTCTGCTTGTTTGACAACACTCTTCTTAGAAGCCAAAATATAGATTGATGTGTTTTTTTTTTTGTTGATCCGTCAGCTAAAAAAAGGCTTAGGGAACAAAACTTAAGGGAAGAAAACAAGGTTGGTAAAGGAACAAGCTTTTCTTGCTGAGGCAAAAATAGCAGAATGTGAGGCATGAAATGAAAGCGCTGATCAGAGGCATTGCCATCACTTTAGCTCTGGCTATTCCTATTCCCCCCCCACCAATAACAAAGTTGTTACTCCATCACAAGCATGAAGAAGAAATTCAATCAAATTGGCAACGTTGGAAAAAAGACCCTGCTCTACTTAATGTTGACTACTTGTGTGCAATGTGTGCCTTCTCATGCATGAATGCCACCATTAACCCTGAACAAACATTTTTCAATATGGGATTTTTTCTCAAGTTAAATCGTTTTAACACTTGGCCCCACCCTTCATAAGTCAACATTTCAAGTCCCGTTGAGCTGGCATCAGTCCACCTTCGGGACCACTGTGAGGCAGTCAGCATCTCCAAGTGGCATCTCTCATGGCCAGTCAGGACAGAATTGCAGTGCAGAAACATATAAATGCTCAGACTGTTCTTAGTCCATGTTGTTAATTAATGAGGCTACGGTATAGCAATTCATGTGCTCATCTTTCAAGTCAGAACTTTTACAGTGAAGACTGGCAGGTCATGGATATGTACACTGCAGTATGGGACCAGGTAGCATTCATATAGATTATTAGCTTAAAAAAGTAGCACTCAAAGAACCCTTTGATACTGTAAACTACTAGCTGTTTAAATAAGTATCAGGAAGTTAAAAACTGGGGCACTGGTAAAACAATAGAAAGGTGGTGAGGAAAAGCTTTTTGATCTGGAGCGTCTAGAAGCTCACTGTTATATCCTCTCACTGTTTTGTCACCACTTATAGGCCCTTAAAGGCACATATGAGTTGATAACAAAGCCCTTGGTTTAGACAGCATATCATTCAGGCAATTAACTGCTGTAGCAGAAAAGAGGATGACAGCATGGAATTAAGTGGCTGTAGGAGTTGAAAATCAAAGAGTGTGAAATGTTATATCATTTGTGGGAAATGATAATGATGATGATGTCAATAGAGCCAGGGAACAAAGGAGAACCAAAAATATTCATTTCAAGAAGAGATATCATTTTCATAAACATGGCAAAGCATTTTCCCTCTTTTCTTTTAATGTTATTCGAACAGACATGCTGATTCCAAACTTCTCTTGTCTCTTGTGTCTTTCAGCTTCCTTCCACATAATCTAAGAGAAGTAGTCCTGTGGTCCTCTGTAGCTCAGCTTAGAGCACGGCGCTTGTAACGCCAAGGTAGTGGGTTCGATCCCGCGAAGCAGCCCATACGTAGAATGCACCCTATGCACGCCTTGCAACTCTAAGTCAGCTTTGGATACGTCTGCTAAATGGCATATTATATTATTATTATAAGTCGTCCCTCGTGTGTTGATATTCTAGTTTGTCCTTTGGGCAACTTGTAACGCCCCCTTGCTTACTGTGTACATTTAGAATTTCTTGGAATGTTTTATTTCTGTAAAATGCATTAAACAATGCCCAGGTTAGCTTTCTACTCCCGTTTCATGTCCTGGTCCTTGCGGCATAAATAGTTGTGATAAAGTAAAACAATGTGCTATGAACAACAAAAACTTGCGACGATGGAAGTCGTTCTTCACGTTGGGTTCATTATTTTCAGTGAGAGTCTGAGTTTCTATTTAGGTATTTTCACTTAGAAAGACACAAAGAAAACGTGGAGCTAGCCAGTCAATGATGCTAGGCTAGCCTGGGAGGGCAGAAGAAGAGCTTGTCTGTGGGGCGAAGTGGAAATCGCTGTGAGTGAAAAGAAGAGAAAAAGGGCAGGGAGTAAGGGATATCTAAAGTGAGAAACAAAAATAAACTGAAAATGTCTGCACTCATTGGAACATATAGGAACATTTGGATGAATCTGTGGAACAATGGAGTTCTTACACAGAATGTCTGTATTGACTGAAGAGAAATTCTAAAGAAGAATATTTTGAGAAATCGATTCTACCCAAAGAAGTAGAACTTATTTTTGACTGTTATGGGAGGAAAAACTTATTAAATCTACTACATGCAGCTAATGGCAGCCTGGGAAAAACCTGTAGATAAATCATATGACTGAAATTGTAGCTACCTTAAAAGGACATTATTCTTCCAAACCACTGGTCCTCACAGAGATCATGTTTCATAAGAGAAATCAAGACGAGGGGGAGTCAATTTCAGAACAGTTGTGGCTGTATTGAAACAATTATATGAACACTGTCGAATTTGGGCAATCACTGTGTGACACTATACGTGATAGGTTAGTGTATGCACAGGCACAGCGAGGCAATTCAGAAACACCTTCTGACTGAGAGCAACAACATTGCAGAGAGCAATAGGAAATGAGTTTGTCAATGGGGCAATTAAAGACACACAGCAGCCAAGTGCAGAAGAAAGTTCTCACGATTCTTTTTTAAACTAGGCAGTGGTGGCAAGCCTGCTATACACGCTTTGGGAAAGCAGGTCACCAAGCAGAGTGTTGGTGCATGTAAACATGCATTTAAAAACAAAAAGACACAAACTAAACTTTTTGACTTGAAGTCACAAAAAGAAAGTGCATAAAAATCCCACAGAAAATGAACAAAGTGATACCCTGTATGAAGGAAAGAATATTTGAATGTTTTGTCCATTTGTGACTATGGACATGAATAGACTGTGATCTGTATACTGGATGGAAAAGCAGTAGGGATTGTAAATGGACAGTGGATCAGACGTATCTCTTTGCTCTCTGAGGCTGCACATAAGGAGAAACTACATCACCTCTACACCACAACCCATGAAGATGACGCTGAAAACATACACTGGGTGAGACTATTCCAGTGAGAAGAAGGGTGATTGTTACAGTGAATTTCAACAAACAGAAGGCAAGCCACCACCTACATCGTGAAAGGCAACCATCCAGCTTTGCTAGGACACACATGAAGGTAAAAAGAGGACAAAAACTCTGCCAAGGATATTGAGGAAAACATGCAGCTGTACACTAATGGAGAACTTGGCAGTATGAAGGACATACGTGTTAAATGATCAGAAACCAGACAGCAAGCCAAAATTCTTCAAAGCAAGACCTGTCCCATAATATGCCAGTAAAACCAAAAGTTGAAACTGAGCTAAACAGACTAATGAGAGTGGAGTATTGGAATGTTAGTGAATGCTACACCTGTCGCTCCAGTCATGAAAAAGATGATCGTTTCAGACCTCTGTGGCTACTTCAAAGTCCCTGTTAACCCAATCTTGACTGCTGAAACATCCACTACCCTTTATTGACGACTCTTTTCTGGTTTAGCTGGAGGATGTAGAGTTTCAGAAAGACAGACTTATGTCAGGCCTATCTATAGATGCATGTTGACCAAGAGTCACAATAATTGTTGACCATGCAGGACTCACAAAGGACTGGGTACAGGTACCGGAGGCTTCCTTTTGGAATCACCCTGCCCGGCCTTTGTTTCAGAGAGCTATGGACCAGATACTGAGCTGGCTCACTGTCCAATGTTACCCCGATTATTCATTAATCACCTGGGCAAAGACGAGCAGGAGCACTGAGAAACCTGGACGCTACACTCACAGAGACTGGAGTGAGGCACGTTCTCAGGGTTCAGAAGGACAAATTAGAGTTTTTCCGGCCTTCTGTTGAGTACCTGGGCCACGTATTGATCGACAGTTCAGGCTCCTGTTAAAAAGGCTGCCATCAAAGGTGAAAGCCATTTCTGCGCTCCATCCCCATAAAACATGAGTCAGCGGAGATCATTCTTTAAGACTAATGGACGCATTTGCGCAAAGTTTATGGCTAACCTAGCTAACACACTTTCTTGTAATAAAAGCTCAGTCAGAAGCCCTGAATCACTTCAACCCCAACCTGCCATTACAGCTGGCATGCGTGACGCATCGCCTTATGGCGCTGGTGCTGCTTGTCTGGCTCACATCATGCCAACAGGTGCAGAAAGGCCAATTAAGCTTTCTCGCATCACAGACCTTAAGTGCAGTTTAGAAAGTAATTATGTATTAGAGCAGAGCGTGAAGCACTCGCCATCGTATGTTTGGCATTGGCAAATTCCATCAATTTGTTTGGACGACGATGCTGACGTGACCATAGACCACTCACTCTCCCATCTTTGGCCTCACACCAGCACTCTATTGCTCGCAGCCAGCCACATGCAGCGATGGGCCTTACCGTTGGTTATCTGGCTCACCGCACGACATCGCACAGAAGGTTCGAGCAGCACTGCAATGAATGGCCTCATACTCTCTTTACCTGTCGCAGACACTGAGCACTCCCAGGCTGAAATCTTCTTACTTTTGCTGAATATATATATATATATATACAGTGGGGGAAAGTATTTAGTCAGCTACTTAATTGAGTGGGTTTCTCCCACTTAAAAAGATGGGTAGAGGCCTGTAATTTTTAACATAGTGTACACGCTGAACTATGAGACAGACAAATTGAAAAATCCACAAAATCACATTGTAGGATTTTTTATGAATTTATTTGCAAATTATGGTGGAAAATAAGTATTTGGTCACCACAAACAAGCAAGACTTCTAAGCCTCACAGACTCCAGAATTTCTTCTTTAAGAGGCTCCTCTGTCCCCACTGTTACCTGCATTAATGGTACCTGTTTGAACTTGTTATCAGTATAAAAGACACCTGTCCACAACCTCAAAACAGTCATTAATTTCCAACTCCAATTTTATGTAATAAGACCAAAGAGCCAAGCCCAAAGGACACCAGAAACAAAATTGTAGACCTGCACCAGGTTGGGAGGACTGAATCTTACAGGTGTAAGCAGCTTGGCTTGAAGAATCAACTGTGGAGTACGCATGTGGAAACAAAGTACAAGACCACTGATAATCTCCCCATCTGGGGCCCACGGCAGATCTCACCTCGCGGCCAAAATGATCACAAGAACTGCAGAGTGTAAAATCCCAGAACCACAATGGGGACCCAGAATGACCTGCAGAGAGCTGGGGACCAAACCCAATGTGTCACCATCAGTAACACACTACGCCGCCAGGGACTCAACCTGCAGTGCCAGAC